>NC_018338.1:378583-441083 GCF_000234665.1 Leishmania mexicana MHOM/GT/2001/U1103
CTGTTTTTTTTCTCTCTGTGGAACTCTCCCGCATCCGACGCAGTTGTGCGTGTGCGTGTGTGTGCAGGCGAAGAACGGCTAAATAAACGCTATAAACACACCCACACACACACAGAGAGAAGCGGGCAGTGTACAACGCCAATAAAAAATTGTCGAAACAGCGTCATTTTTTTCTCTTCTCCGTATTTCGTTTCGTGGGTCTTCTCCCGTCTGCTAACCGCAGGTCTCCTCTCTCCTTTTTGTTTTGTTTACGTTGTTTATTCGGCCTGTTTTTCATCTTTCCCCGTTGTTGTTGTTTCTTCGCCCTCTTCTCTTCGTGTCTGTTTGCGTGTCGGTCGCGGGGGTTTGTGCCTCCTCCCCTTCTCCCTTTGTGTTTTGGCGTGTGTGTGTGTGTGTGTGTGTTTGCCGTTCTCTCTCTTTTCCTGCCTCTGACCTTCACAGGCGTGGACAGGCGGCTCGCACTTATACGCAACGAAAAGTGTATAATAACCAAGAACGGATTACTGCATGATAAAAAAAAAAACATTCTAAGGGGGGGGGAACACTCGTTATACGCACAAGCAATACGACGGAAAGGTACACTCCTTCCCCATCCCCTGACCTCCTCTTTCTCGTTTTGTCCTCGGGCAGTTTTGTTTGTTTGTTTTTCCGAATTTCTTGCTTCTTCCTCTCCCTCTACTTTGGGGTGTTTCTGTCAGACGACGCCTGTCGGGTCCTTCTTCGCCTGCTCTCGATTTCCTTTCATCAGCTACACTAGCGCAGCGCTCACTCGACGGTCGCAGCCCATTCTGGCACCGCCAAGTTTCAAGCAACCTCGCTAGCGACACCCTCCCCTCCCCCCTCCCCCTCGATCGCCTTCAACGCATTCTGCGTGAAAACGAGCGGGCATAGCACTCAGCACGCCGCTAGTGGCCTCACCCCCACGCATTCGGCGCCGCAAGAACCCTGTGAAGACTTCCCCTTCGAAGGTTTCTCGTCCAACGTCACGGACGCCTACGGACTTGCTGTGGTCGAGAAGATTGTCTGGGACGTCGTCGGCAACTTGGCCCACTCACCCGTCAGCAACAGCTGCGCGACCCTGTCCCTCCCCATGAACACGCCACCCCTTCTAAGTGGATCCCTGCACGAGCAGGCCCACGCGGCGACGAGCTCCGAGGACAGCCGACGCGATAGCCTCACACAAGCCACCTGGGTCGCTATCACGCCCTTCACAGGGCAGCAGAACTCGCAGTTTGGCGCCAACGAACGCTCGCCTGGCTGCGCCACCATCGCGTCGATCGGCTATCCGGAAGTGGACTCGTGGCAGTCGCTCTCGAATCAAGAGTCCTTTAAGCCTGCCCCTGCCTCTCCTTTCGGCGCGGCGCCCAGCAACAGCGCCTTCAAGAGCAGCAACGGCAGCGCCAGCAACTCCAGCACGAACACACCAACGACGGTAGCGGCACCGGTTGCCGGTTCCGGGCCGATCAGCAACGCAGCCTCGCACTACAAGACGAAGCGATGCCGGCACTTTGATCAGTCTGGATGGTGCCCGTACCAACACCGGTGCGTATTTGCCCACGGTGATCGCGAGTTCGCTCTTTACACGGTACAAAAGAATGGTGGGAACGGCGGGAACTCCGAGGACGGCGGCCCGACGGCCTCGCAGCTCGTGCGGGAGCACATCGAGCGCAACGTGCAGCAGCTTGTGGAAGAATACGAGCTGGCTGTGGCGGAGGCGAGCGCCAAGGCTGCGGCGGGAAGCAACAGCATCGGTGGCCCTTCCCACGCTCACGGCCATCGAGGCCCGCAGATGGGCAACGGCAGCAAGGGGCCAACGATGCCCGTTGCCCGAAACGTGTCGCCCACTCAGCCCCCTCCCCTCTTGTCTGCCACAACGCACCACCACGCATCGAATGTACATTTCCTCACCGCCACCTCTCTGGCGCCTCCGGCCGTAATGGCGATCAACGGTGCGTCGAACTCGATGGCGCAGTTCCAGGCTTTGCAGCCGCAGAACGCTCAGCAGTACCAAACACATCAACAGCAGTTTGCCCTCGTTGGCCAGCAGCCCCTTCTCATCTCCACAATGAATGGGGTCCCTGCCGGCTCCACCTTTGCTATGGTGCCGTCGAGCTCGCCGCTGGCGGCCGCCCCGCAGTCTCTCCACGCTCTCCCTTCGCATTATCAGCAGCGGTCGATGCTGTTCGCGATGCCGGCTGGCGCGCCGGGTGTCCTCCAGTTGCAGCAGCACCAGCAGCAACCGATCTATTTCATCGAGGCTCCCTCCTACAACAACATGACCGCGAACGGCGGCAACGTTGCGGTGCCCGCGTACCCCGCTGGCTACGCAAGTGGCACCGCTGGACTTTTCAACGATGTTTTGGCGGCTCGCTTTATGTGACTGCGAAATCGCTCGGGGCTCACACAAGGGAAAAAAGAGAAGCAAGACCACGAAGAGGCACATGCACTCGACAGACACGCGGAAGTGCGGAATGGGGCAAGCGCGTAAGAGGAGGAATAGTAGGCAGGTGGTCATTCTCCCCTTCCCGTCCCCTTTTCTCTCACGCGTGCTGACTTTTTTGTTTCTGTTCTTGTTTTTGTTTTCACATGAATGTTTATTTTCTGTTTATCTATTTCTTCAATTTTGTTTGTTTGTTTGTTTCTTGCTGTCTTTGCTTCCTTGACACGCAGCCCTCACGTCTGTGTCTCCGTATTGTGCGGGTAGGCGAGTGTTTCGGTGCGCTTCTCGTTGCGGACGCCCTCTTCTTCCTTATTGTACTTCCCTTCACCGTTTCTGTTACTCTGCTGTGCGCTCGAGTGCTTGACTGTTCTCATTTTTTTTCTTGCCTTTGTCGTTCTCGTTCTTCTGTACGCCTGTGTCACACACACACGCACACCTCCTCCTCCTCCTCCTCCTCCTCCCCTCTCTACGTACGGACTTGCCGCCCCTCTGTCCTCCCCTTTCTTCATTTAATTCGCGCAGCTTGATCGCCATAACCAACATGAAGTCTTCCATCTCATCGGTGCGAGAGAAAATAAAAATAAAAACAGCTGCAATGTTACGGAAAGGGGGCAGAGGCAACGTTTCACAGGGCTGGCAGGAAAAGGTGGGCAACACACACACGCGCACAGCTTTTAATGCAGAGAAGATGTAATAACGAAGATGCGGCGGAAGAATAGACATATTTTTTTTTCTTGCCAGCGTTGCCATCCCAACACCTCGAAGAAGACAGGAAAAGTATACACGCATACACAACCACCGCTCACATGCCTCTGCTGTGCCACGGCTACGTTCTGGTCCTCTCGGACGAAGCCATCTGCCGCTAAATCGGCCCACGTACCCAGCGGGCTCTTCATGACCTTCATCGCTCTTTCCTCGGCTACGTGCTGTGTGATGGGCGTGAGATGAACCTGGTTGCGTTGCACGCTCTGATTCAGGCGGGACGCGCTCAGGGTCCTGCTCGAGGCCAGAAAGCGGTGGGGTGGGGCGTGCATGTAACAGGGTGTTGTCCAGGCGCATGCCGGATGAGCTCAAGGAGACAGTTGGCCAGCCGCAGCATTCCATAGTCTGCTCCGGAGACCCGCCACATTTGGGTCTGGAGGACTCGATGGTGCAACTCGGGGTGCTGTCATCACGCCTCCGGCATCGACGCCGCATCAGCCCACCCGGTCGGACGTACGGAGATGCCGCATGTTTTGCACACAGGCGCTGTGCGGCTGATTTACACGGATCTCTTCGCGCCGTTTCCGTGCATCGCTCGTGCTCCGCTGACCTCTGCATGCTTTGCTTGGATGCGGATCACCATGCTGGCTGTGCTTGGCCGCGCGTTTGCACAGCGATCGCACGAGTGGACCTTGGGGCCTGTTTCGGGGGCCGCGTTGCTGTCTGGAGGGCGTGGCTGGACGGCCTGCGCGCATGTGCCGCGACAGGTGGGACGCGGCGCCGTTAGTCTGTGGCAGCAGGGGGTGTGTCGAGCGGCGGGGGAGGGCCCTGCGGATAAACACGTGCCTGCGCACGAAGAGGAAAGAAAACGACAGAAGGAAATAAAAGGCACAACACGGAAGATAAAGAACGTCTTTCTTGTGCAATTTCCCTCTCCTCGGTTCTCCGCAGCTGTTTCCCACCCACCCACCCACCCACACACACACACACACACACACACACACACACACACTTGCTTGCTCACTGTTTTGTATCCACGTAGTTTCCGCTAGTGCTCTTGTTTCCTCCGTTGTCCTCATTGATCTTTCGTGTCTCTTATACCCCCCTATCTCCATCACACACACCCCACACACCCGCTTTTTGCAACCGCTGTCTACACGAAAAAAAAAGAAAAAAAGAAAAACTATATTGTCCCCTTTTTCGTTTTCTTCCATTGTACAGGTCTGTGTATAAATACATTTACCTGTGTGCGCGCACGTCTTCCATCGTTTGTTTGTTTGTTGATTTCGTTTACATGCGTGGGGAGGTTAGTGGTGAGTGTTTGGTTCCATGTGCTATCTTCTCCACCTCCCTCTCTCCCCGCACGGTCGTTGTTTTGTGCTTCTTCTCTCTCCTTGTTTCCTTACACTCATGTGGGTGTCGATATTAGCACCTTCGTTTGGTTTGGGACTTTCCTTTGGTGTGCGTGTGTGTGTGTGCGTCTTTGTCTTCTTCGCGTTGGTTGCCGTTGTTCTGCGTGTGGCCCTTTTCTTTTCAGTATTATTGGTTTGTACGTGGTCTCTATAACGCTGAGTCCACTTTTTCTTTATGGCGACGCTGGTGGTGCATAAGCGTGCCCTGTCCTCCGTTTCCTCGCGGTCTCACTTACGTGTTTACGGCTTCGTGTATCTATCTACCCACACACATACATACCTCCTCTCTCCTCCCTATCCTTATTCTTTCCTCGCCGCCACCTTTATTTACTATCAGCCCAACACACCGTACCTTCATCTGTCTCTCCCTCTCCCTCTCCCTCTCCCTCTCTCTTGCCTCTTCTATTACCACGTCCTCTTTCTGATCTTCTCCCTAGCGTATATATATATATATATGTGTGTGTCTGTGTGTGTGTGTATGTGTGCTCCTCGCCTTACCCCTGCCCTCACTCTTTCCCCTCTCTCTGTTATTTCAGATGTGCCTCACAGACAAGCGCAAGTGTGGGCCGTCGTGCACGCTTAGAATGGGCAGGAGGTGGAGGAAGGCAGAGGGCACAGGGCAGAGGGAGGCCTTCCCCCTCTGGCTCCCTTTCGCCAGGGTTGCTGTGTGTTTGTGTCTTTTTTGGTTTATGCTGTCTATTCCATCCTGTGCATTCCCTGCTCATGTACGTCACGTTGTTTCTCCCGACTTTTCTGTGGAGCGGGGGTGTATGCATTTTTTGTTTTGCCTTTCTAATCTTGTTTTCTCTCTTGCTCCCTAACTCACTGTGCTTCCGCCAGGCAAGCGCAGCCGCTGTTTTCTTCAAACCCCACCCCACCCCAGATACACTACGTTGCTCTATTTCCATTGACAGTCACCATGGACGCACGTGCGCCTTTTATTTCCCTCACCTCCTTGTTGCTCTGACTGCTGCGTTGACCCCTCCCCCGCCAGATCTTTTTTGTTTGTTTGCATTCCCTTTCTTGCGAGACCTTTGCGCTCTGTGCACCACACTACATCACATACACGCTACACAGTTTTTTTTGTGTGTGTGTGTGTGCGTGGGTGTGTGGAAGCGTTGGCGTGTGCGTTCGATTGTGCGGAAGTGCATCTGCTGACGAGTCGACGCTTCTGTACATGTCCCTCTGCCCCCCCCCTTCTCCTCGTCTTCCACTCATCAACCAAATTCAAACCGTTGTTGTTGTTTGACCCTTCGACGCTGCTCTCTCTCTTCCTTCCACCTTTACCCCGTTTATGTGTGTTTTATTTGTGTGCGCTTGTCTTGCTTTCCCCGATTAAGAAAAATGTTGTCCTCTCCCCTTCTCGTTGGTGCCATCTGTGCCGTGTCGCACTGGATGCCGAGCGCCTTTTGTTGTTGGTGGTGTTGTCCTCTGTTTGTTTCGTGCGTCCTCGCTCTCTTGCTCTTCCAAAGTCCATTCGGACACAGAGAGAGACCCACGCACATACACATACACATGTATCTGCTTACGGTTCCAGAAACAAGAAGGTAAGGACCTCTCTCGCCCTCTCCCCTCGCGCGTGCACGCATGTGCGTGCGTGCGTGTGTGTGTGTGTGCACAGATGGGGGAAGCCATTCGACTCTGTCGCCGTTACTTTTATTTTTCCACTTTCTGTTCCCGATTGGACTTCTCCTCGCTTCTCTCGTCCTTTATTTTTTGTTCTTGTGCGCGCATCCCCATCTCTTTTTGAGGGCGTGGGGGTATTCCAGTTCACCCCCACCCCCTCCACCCCTTCATTTGCCCCCTTTATACACGCGTGTATGCGGCATACATGGCCAACCTTACTAGTGAAGAACAGCGGGGCACGCAGGCAAAACTGGTCGCACTGGAGCGCAGGAGGGTGAGACCTCCCTCCAAGCTCACCCCCTCGTTTTTTCTACTCCCCATACCCCACACGCTCTGCCCCCTCCTCACCCCCCCCGCCGATGCATTTTCTCTCCTAGCCATTTTCAGTGATACCGGAAACCTCGCAGTGAAGTGAAGCAAGAAGGCGAAGATAAAGTCACCGGAAGCACGCCGTCACCCGATCGGTACCACTGGGCATCTGTTCTTCATACATAAGTCGTACTTTCTTTCCTGGTCATTTCCTTTTCCACTCTCTGGTCCGGCAGGTATGTACGCGTGCACATCTCTCGCGGGAGGACCACACAGCGTGCTTTATTTCGTTTCTAGCGCTCACGGACGCACAAGGACACACACATGCACAACGCTCACGGCGAGCCGGATACACAGCCAAGACGCAAATGCCCATAAGAGATGCGCATAGCACTCGTAATTAGATAAGTGTCTGCTGCCCTCTTTGTGTGTATGTGTGCTTTTGAGCGCACCTGAGTATCGTTGTGCCCTTTTTCTCCCCCCTCCCTCTCTCCCTCTCTCCCCCCACGCACACAAACACGTTTATCGCGGCTGCGTGTGTGTTGAAAGTATCACCAGGGAACAGGAAAGTAGAGCGTCGAGGGTGACGAGATTACCTGTATGGTTCTTTCATTTGTTGCTCCGTTTGCGTGTGTGTGTTTGTGTGTTTTCCTTTCTTCATAGTTGTTTGTCTTTGTTTGCTCGCGTATTTGTTGTCTTCGATGGTTCCTCTCTCTCTCTCGCTTCCACCCACACACCCACACGCACACACCTCATCATCATCATCATCTCTCCTTTTATTTCGTCCTCCCTTCTCCTCTTCTCGTACATATGGTTTCCCCTTTTCTTTCTTTTTTTTGAGGGGCTTCGGGCACCTCTACTCTCTGGATATACGTATATACTTGTGTGGGTATTTGTCTCTACCTATCTGGGTATGTCCTGTCTGAGTGGCTCCCCACCCACCCCCTCCCTCCTCTCTATGCGTCGCTGCTTTCGTGCATGTCCACTGATGTTTTCTTCCTCCTCCCGCAACTCTCACGAAAAAGAACGTCCTCTCTCCTCGTTTCCCAAGCAAGCGTTCACATACGTTCCCCTGTTGGCGCCTCGCCTCCGTTTGTTGTGTGCGTTGTCGCGGTTTGCTAGCCTTACGATGTTTTCTTCCTCTTGTTGTGGATGATCTCTTGGCGAACGGATGGCTGTTGCGGCTACCGCTCCCCTTCCTTGTACGCACAAGCACAGAGAAACACATACGGAGACGCAGATATGCACTGGAGCATCGCCATACGTACCCCGATTTTGCCTGTATCCCGGTCCTTTTCCCCTTTACGTTTTTTTTCGTCGTCTCTCTATGTGTCTATGTACGTGCGCCCGTGGATGAAGAATGTGACCCTCCTCCCTCCCTCTCTCCCTCCCTCGTAACACACTAGGTGGCTGCTCCTGTCTTCCCTCTGAGACACGCTCAGATAGACAAGCACACACAAGCATCACTTTTTTTTTCGGCATTTGCTGGTCCTGCGCCTGCGTCCCTTTGACTGTGGGAGGGACGGAGTGCAGCGGGCGGGCGTACCGGCGTGTGAGCGCGTACTCCTTTCTTCTTTTTGTTTGTTTATGTGTGTCGCTTCGGCCTTGTTCGCTTCTTGTGGTTGATCTTTCCTTCGCTTGCCTTTTTTCTGTTTTTTTTGTTTTTCTTGTTCGATTCCGCCCCACCCACCCCACCCCCGATTCTCTCATGTGGCGTTCAGGCCTCCTTTTATGGATTTGGCCCCTTTATTTCGCGTGTGTGTGTGTGTGTGTGAACGGGATCGTCCATGTGAGATGCCCCCCACCCTTTCATGTATCCTGCTATGCGTGACTGGGTGCACGTACACTTGCTTCTCTGCGAGTGTGCATGTACTTGGTTGTGGTGACAAGGCATCTGATTTTTTCCCCCGCTCCTTTCACCTTCTTTGCCTCGCATGTTCCCCCCCCCCGGCCCTCAGCATAGCTGTTCCGCTCTGCGCGTTAACTCGATATCTTCCTAATTCCGTCCTCTCCTATTTTGTTCTCTGCAGTATCTTTCATCTTACATCTCTACCACATCCCTCCCTCCCTCGCACCTTTTTTTTCTCTCTCGCTCCACAGCCATGGCGGGTGTACAAGCCTTTGCGAACGTGTCTTCCCCGACTAATTTTCTGTCACTCTCCCTCTTCTGTCTTCATCCCTGCGGCACTTTGCTGTTGTCGACGACGCTGTGTTTACAATAAGCAAGCTCGCTTTCTCTCGCTCCCTGCCCAGGCTCTGCCCTCCTCCTCCTCTTTCCGCTCACCCACCCCCGCGCACCTCGACTTCCCCTTGCACGTATTGAGGGCGTGTGTGTGTGTATCTTGCCGGCTTGCGTACTCCCGTCTCCTGTTTTACTGTCTAGTGTCTGTACGGGTTCTGTCAGCACGGGCATTTTGTTTCTCGGGGGAGAGAAGACCCTCTAGATATTGTCAGGCTTTCTCCACTTCCCCACCCCTCTTTTCCCGTGCCACACGGAGTATGTGGAGGAGCGATGTGTCGCGTACAAAATACATAGTATGTGTGTGTGAGCGCTCGGTTACTTTATTCCCCCCCCCCTGGAGGAGGAGGGTGGTGGCGCTAAGGAGTATGTATGTGTACATCTGTCTGTGTCTTTTGTCCCCTCCCCCACCACCACCACCCTTCTTTTTCTTCGTCTGTGTACTTTTTTTCTTTGGAGCGACAGAGAGAGGTTGAGAAGTACAACAACGCCGTCTGCAGGAGAGGAAGCGGTTTCCGAGGTCGGCTGGCTGATCTCCGTCTTGCCTCTTTTTTTTCTTGCTTGAAGTACTATCCGTTCGCCTTACCCCTACCCCGTCGCTTCACCTTTCCACCCCGCGCACGTTGGACACTCCTTTATGACCCTCCTTTTGTGTGCGTGTGCGTGCGCGTGTGTGTGCGTGCGTATGTGTGTCCATGGACTTTATTCTGTTCTTTTTTTTCTTTGCCTTCGTCTTGTTGGTCCCTCTTGTGTGATCACATCTTAATTAGTTCTCTGTTTTCTTGCTCTGTTCCACTTTACCGCGCCCCTACCTTGCGGTTCGTTTCTCTTACACACGTGTGGGATGGCCCATACGCTGAGGGGAGGGGCGGGGCGGGGCCTATTTTCTCCCCCACCCCCTTCCCCCCTCTTTGGTTTTTTTTGTTGTTCTGCCCCTCTCCTCTTTTTCTCTCTGTGTGTGGAGGAGGGAGGAGTGGTCTTTCTTTTTTGTTAGAATCAAACTGTTACTGTTCCCTTCTAGCCGTTGTCAAAGAACACAAGGACGACGACTTCTACGATGACCGCTCTCACTGCCACTATCGCCGCACTGCAAGCGCAACGCATGCAGCATCGCTAAGCAAGTCATGGATAAGAGAAAAAAAGGGGGAAAACGGGCAAGCACAGTGCGTGCGTGTATGTGAGCGAGAGTCGAACTGGGGAAGTGTATGTGCGCCAGCACCAACGACTTCAGAACGAACCTCCTCACGTGTGTTCTGTTTTATTATTATTTTTCCTCATTGTTGTTGCTGGTGTGTTTTGGCTCTTTTCATCGCATTGTACAAACGTGTTCCGTCTTTCCTCTCTCCCACCACCACCCTCAACCAGCCGCCGATGTGTCCGCAAGTGTCTCCCTCACTCTCTCTCTCGCCTTCTACAGTCCATCTTATTCGCCGACGTGTGTTCCTTTGTTTTCCTCTCTGCTACGAGCTCTGCGATGCTGCTCGTTTCGGCTTTGGGGGGAGAGGTTGTCACGTGGACTGTCGCATCTGTCTCTTCTCCTTGCCCTTTCACTCCCCTCTACGCTCCCTATGGGCCCGGTATGCATGCTGACTCTCTCTCTCCCGTTTACGTGTATGGTGTCTGCCTACACGTTTATGTGAGTGCGTATCCGTCGACAGCGGAACCGCCAATCAAGCTCATGCGCGTGAAACGAATACCTTCGCGAGGTGCATGTGTGTGAACCTAGGCGCACAGCCAGGTGAAGTGGGGCCGTAAATAAAGATCAAAAGAAAACGAGGAGTCAAGAGAGAAGGCAAGGGCGAGGCGGTGTCTCACCATACTCTGAACGTGAGGGTATCGTTTTGTTGTTGTTTGTCTGTTTTTTTAATCTATATACGCATACGATGCAGGGGTGTCTTGGACAGGGAATGCTGCCAACCAACTCTCGCCCTCCCTCCACCTTGCATTTTTCTCTTCCCTCCGAAGCCAGCGAGTCAGCGTGCACCTGTCCCTGCGGAGCGGTTGTCTTTGTATGCGCGTGTGTGTGCGGACAGCTGAGTGCTTATTTTGTATGCATCCTTTGTACGCTGCTCTCGGGGTGTAGCGGTGCGACGAGATCGGGGGATGGTTGGGCATTCCTTGTTCAACCAAAGTGAGATGCTCGCTCTCCACCTCAGTGCCCCTTCTAGTTTTCATTCACTTGGATAAAGGGCTGCAGTGACTTTCTGGTCTCTTCTTGTGATGTCCACTGTCCGCGTCCTCAGAGGAAGTTCCGCATTCCATTCGATAAACCCTGCATCCCCCCACCCGCTGAGACAGGGAGCTGGAGGAGGACGGGTTGCTCCGCGCCCTCGTCCGTGCACAGAAGCATAGCACATACGCACCTCGATGCTCCTGTGCGAAAGGCGCGCTCTACTCCTGCCGGTGTATGGGCCTGGTTTAGGCGGCACGATCGCACACACCGCACCAGCAGTCGGATCGTTCGAGGCGAATGGACTGACTTGCTAGTGCCCCCCCCCCCGGTTTTCGTCTTCCTCTCTCCCCCTCCCCCACGCTTTCTCCCTCACGCGGACGAAGGAAAGGGAAGTACCCCTTTGCATGTAAAACGAGGGGCCGGAAGGGAAGAAAAAATGGGCCCACAAACTGATGGTACCAACAGCGTAAAACTGTGCACGCGCGATAGAGATAGAGCGAGCGAGAGGTAAGAGTAGGGGAGGGGTGGGGGAGAAACAAAATCGTCCCCCCCACCATCACCACCATCACCACCACCGCCTTGCGTCCCGTTCTCAGATCGTGTCGTTCCCTTTTTCTCTCAGTAGCGCCATAGCCATCGTGCACCTCCGTTTCTTTTCTTGGCCGGTTGGCTTTGTTTCTTTTTCCCTTCCTTTCCCCTACATGTCACAAGTAGGTGGCGGCTGCGCCCTCACTCGCCCTCCCCCCTCCTCCTCTTCCTCCTCACCCACACACTCTCAGGTGTGGGCCGCCGTCTGCATTCCGCTTTTGTGGTGTATGTTCGTTCCTTGTTCATTTATTTCGCGCTCCCTCTGTTCGAGGCGGCGTTCTACAGCTGCACCTCTTCCTATTACGATGCCTACTACGGCTGCCTTTTCGTTTTTCCTACCCCCTCCATCTCTACCGAACAAGATGGCTAAGCAAGGGTCTACTACGGTGTCTGACAAGATGATACTAGAATCTATGTTCTCCTTTTCTTTCTGTGTGTGTACGTGTGTGGGCGGGGTATTCGCGTACGCACGCGGGGGGTTGTGTGCAGCTCGATGAGTGGCTGGCACAAGGGCTTTTCTCTTGCAGGAATATATATATATATATGTAACGGTGGCTGCGCCATGTATGCCTCTCCGTGTGTTCCTTCCGTGCGTTTCGCTTTTCTTCCCCTCGAATTCGGCCGCAGAACTTTACTGACTCTGCAGTCCCCCTCAGTATGCGTGTCTGTCTGTATCTCTCTTGCTCTTATGTTTGACTACATAAATGTTTGTTTGTTTCTTTAGCTACGCCCACCCCTCCCACCCCCTTCTTTGTTCCAGACGTACGCGTGTGTCGGTGTATGTCTGCCATGGTGGCTATGCGGGTGAGTAATGTTCCCCGTCGTTTGTTTGGCTTCGACTTCGTCCTGTCTGTCGGCTTATGTTGTGTCACGGATTCGACTCATTTTTTTTTTGTTCTATTATTATGTCATGTCTTCAATTTTGGGGGATTTCTTTAAGTTGTACCCTCCTCCTCCCCCCTTTCTCGTATGTTCGCCTTTGTACACATCGCGGGTGCGCGTGTGGGAGCGTGTGCGTGCCCTGCGTGCACCTTTCATGCTCTGTCCTCTCGTCTGCTGTTATTGCGCCCATCTTCGATTCAGCATGTTTGCCGGCACGGCCTCCCCCCCCCATTCCACCCAAAACCCACGGTGCCCTCATAACGACAGCTATGTCTCTTCTCCCTCTATGTGCGCGGTGTGCTGGTGTGTGTGTGTGTGTGGCTGACGCACGCCTCACGCCGTCTTCCCTTCTACGCTGTCTTAGATGTGTGCTGGTGCGTCAGTGCGTACTCTTGTCCTCTCTTCAGGTGCATCTCCCACTCTTTCGTAGCCTTGCACTGCGTTGTCGCCTACCGTCATCTCTCTGCCCGTCTCCTCCTTTTCCTTTCTCTATTTGTGTCTGTGTGGTGTCTAACGTGCACTGGATGACCGAGCCACTGGCCTCGTTATCCTTCCACTGGGCTGAATGACTCTTGGCTAGCCCTTCTCACCCACATCGATTTCATTGACACACTTTTTTCTCATGTAAAGACCCAGCCACTTGAAAGGTAGGGAACACGGATCCCAGCGCAGCCTGCATATCTCACTGGCCACCAGCATCATCACTTTCCCCTCACGCTTCACACTCTGGCTTCATCAATGACCTCCACGGAAGCCGTGCCACCGCCGAATACGGCGGAGTTTTGGATTAAACACCTGCAACTGATGCCGCACCCGGAGGGTGGCTACTTTTCCGAGGTGGTGCGCAGCGCGCACCAGGTGGACAACGAGGAGGGCAACCGCCGCCACGCCTACACGAGCATTTACTTTCTCTGCACCCCGGAGAGTCCCTCCCACCTGCACCGCCTCTGCTCGGACGAGACGTGGATGTACCACGCCGGCGACCCGCTGGAGCTGCATTTCATTCTGAAGGATTCGCAAGACGAGGACCGCATTGCCGCACAGCCTCCCGCAGCACCACAAGCGGAGACGGACGGCGCAGATGCGCGGCCGCCGTACCAGGTGTACCGTCGTGTCCTAGTTGGCGCGCGCATAGAGAGGGGTGAACTGCTGCAGTACACCGTTCCTGGTGGGGCCATCTTTGGCAGCTCCGTGGCCACAGACGGTGAGGATGCGCAGGCTGGCTACTCGCTTTTGAGCTGCATCGTGAGTCCCGGCTTCGACTACCGCGACCTAGAGATCTTCACGCAGGCGCAGCTGATGGAACTGTGCCCGCAGCACGAGGCGGTCATCAAGCAGATGGCCTACGAGACGCTACCGAATAATTCGCGCTTGCATAAAACAAGAATCTAGAACAGCGCGCGAGGCAGCAGAGATGTGAAAGTGGACCGAGAAGGGCGTAACGAGAGCGATGTAAGAGATCTAGTCTGCAGCTGTTGATGGCACACACACAGAGACGCACGCGAACACGCAGCGATGGTGTCCCATCTCTTACTTCTACTTTGCGTCCTTTCCTGTGATAAACGAGTGCGCCTGTATTCTTCTTGTATGTACACGTGTGTGCATGGGTGTGCATGTAAATCTCTCCCTCCCTCCTTCTCCCTCGCTCTCTGCCCTCTTCACTATTTTTTTATTTCCTTTTAATTGCTCTCCGTTGACTTGAGCACCCGTGCAAAGTTAAACCGACGACAAGACACGCGAAATGGAGCAATGCAACCCCGTCGACGAATGATTCATGCTCGACGTGCGTTTCCTCCTGTGCCTCACTTTTTTGTGTGTGCCGCAGCCAAGCGTTTGCGCTCCATGGGATGGCGCCTACAGGACCAAAATGACTATCACTCTCACAAGACACGCCTTTACCTCTTCTCACTCCAACGCCGATTTTTTTTACCCCTCATGCCCACACACACGCACACGTCTGCAGGTTGGAAGAATCACCGCAAGCATCCTCACTACTACTACTAGTCCTCGTTCTTTTAAGCCTTCTTCTCTTCAACCCAACTGTCACCCCACCGCCCACCCCTCGCTACCTCACTCCCAAACCTGCGTCGCAGCTCAACTCGCCGACATAACACAGGCACATACACCCTCCTCTCCATCCCCACTTTGCACCCCACCCCACCCCCTCTCCCTCTCTTTTTGCCTGCTCTTTCAACGACGGGGAAGCTGAGCAGACTCAAGGCGACGAGCCAACCGCACGTGACCATGTCCAAGAATACCGGCTCCGTCACAGAGCAACACAAGCGCATCTCGCATGCCGCTGGGGACAACAACGAGGAGGAGAAACACATTCTTGCTGGTCGCTACAAGACGAAGCTGTGCAAGAACTACGTGGCGAAGGGTGAGTGCCCGTACGATGTGCGCTGCATGTTCGCACATGGTGAGGACGAACTACGCACCAGCGACGACAACATCCGCGACGGTCTCGTCACTGAGGAGGCAATCAAGGACTTCCAGCGCCAACAGAACCAAGCGAAGCGCCGCGCCGCGTTTGCCGCCGCCCGCGAGCACAACAATCATGACCACAGCCACAGCCACAATCACAGCCACACCCACAACCACACCGTACGCCCCGTGTCCCACCGCAACGCGTACGAGATCGAGGAGAATGTGGAGAGCAACGAGGTGTACCACAACCGCCATCGCCACCACAATGTGCGCCTGCATCCCCAGCAGGAGTCCGTGTCTATCCCTCAGCCACAGCAACAGCAGCAGCAGCAGCATGAGGAGCAGTTCCAGCTGCAGAGCGCGGTGGTGCAGTACTACACACACAACCCGTACGTCTTCGACCTGATCCCCGCCGTGGCGCGCCTGTTCCCAGTCTACCATGATGTGGTCGAAGAGGGCTGCTGGTACGAGGAGGAGCCGGCACCTGCTCAGGAGGACTACTACTTCCCGTCTTCGGATATGATGATGCCGCTTGTGCCGAGCTTGGTGACGCAGCAATACCTGCCGTACCCGCACCAGCAGTGCGGCAAGCAGTTCGAAACGGTCGCCTCCGCCAGCACCTACAGCGGTGAGGAGGCCATGTACGGCCACAGTGAGTCCTCGGCTAGCTCGGTGTACCGCTCGGTGGCGCGTTGCACGGCAGCTGAGCTCCCCAGCAACTCGGACATTCCGGCGATGGTGATGGAGCCCTAAGGCACCCCAGTTTGGACGAGAAGAGAAAAAAAATATCCAAAAGACAAAGGCAAACAGAGTAAAAGAAGGGAGAGGATGTCCGCATCGCATCTCTCCTCCTCTTCCTCCCTCCCCCCTCCCCTCCCCCTCACCCTCTCCCCTTTTCTTGACTGATTTGTTGTTTGTTGCCCCACCCACCCTTCTAGGGAGGTGATTGTGTGTCGTTGTGTGCGTGTGCGTGTCCTTGACGTCACCCTAGTTGTGTGTATGTGTGCGTGCGTGTTGCTTGATCGAATCGTGCGTTTGTTCGCTTTTTCTGTTTTCGCTCGTGTTTTGTGTCGGTATCTTTACTTTATTGGCTTTCCTCTCCTCTGCCTCTCTTTCCGTTGCTTCCCCGCTGTTTTTGTTGTTTTCTTTCTCCTTCTTCCCTTCATCCTTTTCGTAGGCTCCGCTCTGCTCCCAACTCTCTGTCGCACACACGCGTGTGTGCCTCTACGCGTCTGTACCCCTCCCCTCCTGTCCTGTCCCCTTCCCTCCCCCTCTTTCCCTGTCGTTTGCATTTTGTTTTTGTTTTTTTGCTGTGTCTGTAATCCCTTCCCTCTTCTCACGCGCGGGCGGGCCCCCTGTCTTCTCGCTGTCTCGCGAGTGTGTGTGCATACCCGTGAGAGGGAAGAGTGGAGTGGGGGGAGGGTGCGTGTGTGCACGGATGTGTATGACGACGTACATATTTCCAGCCATCCCATCACTCTCTTCCCCGTCCCTCCTCCATGGGATGCACGCGAAGTGAAGCAGGCGGGTAAGGGGACGGCTCAGATGACGAGGAAGCCGGCAACGGTCATCAATGAGAGGGCCTACTGTTCTTGTACGTGTGGTGTGCATGTGTACGCTGGTGTTGCCGGGCGAGTGCCCGCATGGTGTATACATTTATACATATGCGAGAGGCACCTCAGCATACCACAGCAACGAATGAGCAATGCACCCACGCAGAACGGAGTCGCCGCCTTCCATCCCCCCTCCCTCCCTCTCGCCCGCGCATTCATGCTCTTTGCCTTCCTCCCTGCCGGCTCAAGGGTTGGGGAATGCCTCCTGCACAGTCGGCAGGGCAGAGAGGACAGGAAAGTAGAAGGCGAAGACGAAACGTCTGTCGTGTGGTGTGCTGTGTGGGTGTATGTGTGTGTGTTTTTGTCTCTCCATTTGATGCCGAGAGAGAAACGCACTCTGAAGCTTGCAGACGCTCACCGACGCCGACTTGAGAGTTGTTTCGATGAAAAGGAAAGATAAAAAAAAACATTAAAAAGTGCTCGCCGCACACCGGGAGATATGACGCCAAGGCAAATGGTAATAGAACAGATAGGAAAACAAAGAAGAAAAATAAAGTAGATGATACTGTAACGGAGCAGCTGGTCGCCGGCCACGTAGAGTGAAAGCAAAAGAAAAAAAGAAAGCAAGCAGCTTTTTTTTCGAATGATGGGGCTAAGGCGAGGAGAGGCTTCGCAGGGAGATGCGAGCGGGATAAAGACAGAAGAGGGAGAAGAGAGACGCATCTGTATGCGCATGTGTACTTGTATGCGTGAATGGAAGAAGAACATCAAGAACCCACCACCACCTACACGCACACGCACACACACACACACAGGCACACACAGGCACAAAACCGCCCTCTCTCTTCCTCGTCTTCATCTCCTTCGTGTCCGCCTCCTCTGTGCGTTTCGATGAAAAAATATACATACAATGCACAACGTGTGTTAGCATGTGTGTGTGTGTGTGTGTGTGAAAGAGGAGTGCACCCCTCCCCCTCCGACCGTGTCCTTTCATACGGCAAAAAAAAGGGAGGGGGAAGAAAAGATAGAGCTTCCACGCAAGAGGATATACAGAAGCTCTTAACAAGAGATTGTTTTTTCTTGATTCGCTTTTGCCTCCCCACCCCCACCCCACCCCTTGTACAGCTTTGATGTGTGGTCTCCTCGCCCCCACATTCCACACACGCACACCCCCGCTCGAACGTGTCGCGTCCCTTCCTGTCTCCCATGGTCAATGTTGCTGTTTTTTTTTCTTGTTTCTGTTTGTTTCTCGCATGCTGCTTCACTTGTATCTTTTTCCCCCTTTTTTTGTTTTTGCGGTGGTAGTTGATGGTCGCCGTGTTGGTGGCACTCAGAGACACGCACGCGCACACGAGCACATACTTGAGTTCTCATTCATGTATATGTACAGCTAAATAAACAAGCACAAAAAAGGAAATTCAAAAAAAAAAAAAACAGAGAATAACGAGATCCAACAGGTTTTATTTTTATTTTTATTCTCATGTCTTTGTGTGTATGTATGTATGTATGTGTGTGTGTGTGTGTGTGTGTGTGTGTGTGTGTATGTTCTGTTTTTTTTTTCTTCTTCTTTGGGGAGGGGAGAGGAGACACGACAGTGGTAGAGTTGCATGAAGGATGTGTCTCTCCCATTTTTATGGTGGGTGTTTCTCGTGTGTTCTGTTCTGTTGCTGTTGTTCACTTTTTGGGGGAGGGAGGAAGGGGGGAGTTATAGCGCCAGTGTGGATTCGCGCATAATGTGAGGGTAGAAGAGGAGGTACGTGGGTGTGCATCCACTCACTCTGCCCTCTCTTTCCCACCTCCCCAGTAGACGAGGCCTCACACACACGCACACACACACACATACACAAAAAGGAGTACACACATACACCGAGATGACGATGAAGCAGCACTCTTTGCATGTACCGTTCTTTGCTGTATCCGCACATACACTGCTCTTTCGATTTGTCATGGATTTGTATGTGTGAGTGGGTGTGCTTGTGGGCTCGACTGCCTTTTTTCCCCTTTCTTCCTCTTCACCTCTTTGGATACACGTGAAACGGGTTTTTTTAATGTTGGTATGTTTCGTTTTTTTTTCTGCTCTGACTTGGCTCTGTTGACTGCCGTTGCCCTTTTTTTGGGGGGAGTGGGCGTGTGTGAGTGTGTGTGTGTTTTCAGTTCTCTCTTTCCTCGCCACTTCTGGTGCTGTCTATCTTGCCCTTTCTTGCTCATCACTTGCCTGTGCGCCCAGACGCTGCCACATCGCCGATGTTCCCCCTCTCTACTGCTTCCCCCCACCACCCTCTCACCCCCATACAACGTATACACTCGGACACAAACCCACCACGTACGGAAGCGAACCCATAAGATCAAATCGCGCAAGTGACCAGATACTGTTCTCTCTCTGACCTCTCTCCCTTTCTCTCAGGATATCTGAACTCGTTCGAACGTGTGCGGCCCTTCGTGAATGTATACTTACATGTATGGTCTGTGGAACGTGTGTCATGGTAGCTTGAAAGAAGAACTGTCTTCCCCCCTCCTCCTCCTTCTCCCCTTTTTTTTGCTGCTCGACCTCTCTTTCGCTGCCGCTTCTCTGTTTTCTTTTTTTTCGCGCGCGTCTTGTGTTGTTTGTTGTTTGCTTTCACTGTGCTTTTTTTTTGTAGCTGCACGCTACAGGCGTGCAATTTGGTGGTGGTGGTCGATGCGATTCGGCGTCCCACGAAAAAAGGACGACACACACACAAAAAAAAAACGAAAACAAAGAAGAAAAAAATGGGCAGCGTCTCGAGCGAAAAGATGGCGAAAACAGTGTTGAATTCACACAGGAACAAGAAAAGAGGAACACATACGGTGAAGTGACAAAGTCATGGGCGGTGGCAGTGTATTCGGGGGGTTGGCAGGAACACACATTTCCCAATGGAGATGTGTCTGTGCGTGTGTCTGTGTGTTTATCATTGTTCTTTTTGTCGTTGTTAGTGAAACACTCGCAAGCAACAACGCATGCGTCCACGAAACGGCAAAAAGGAATAGAGACAGTAGTTTTGTGCCGTGGGTATGTACGTAGGAGTCGCACACCAAACTCGTGAAGAGGCGCTTCTCCTCGCTCTCTCTCTTCCTCTACCCAGGCATCTGTTGCGGAGGAAGGGGAGGGCAGAGAAGGAGGCTCGCTATCACCTATTGCCTTGTTTCGTCTGTGTGGGTGCGGATGAGATTGGTGATTACCCATACCTCGACAGAAGCACACAGACGCAAGCAAGAACGCAACGGGACACTTTCCTTCAGGGGCCTCTCTCACCCTCGCTTCTCTCTGTCTTTTGTCTTTCCTTGCTATCTGCCCTTGTCCTCCATGTGTTGTTTGGTGCGGTTGTTTCTCTCGCCCCCCCCCCTCCTTCGCTGCTGTACGGCTCCTCTTTTCCTAGTTGTCGTCATGCGTGGCCTTTTGCCTGTACATGCGTCCGTTTTTTTTTTGCGCTTTCATATCGGAGCATCGTGTGGCCATCAGCTTCCCAGAGCCTTTTTTCCCCTTCTCTTTGCTTGTCGATTTTCTCCCGCCTGAACCCCTTCGGTTCGCATACAAAAAAAATCCTCAACTCCGATGCATGACACGTGCCGTTATCGCCGTTTCCGATACCATCTGTTTGTTGTTTGTTTGTTTTTAGAGGGTCACCTTCCTGCTTTCTGTTTTCGTTTGTCATCTTGTTTCTTTCTGTCGTTGGTGTCGTTTTTTTTTCGTTTTTCGTTTTTTGACTTCCTGCTTCGCCCCCTGCGTGCGTATATATATATATATGTGTGTGTGTGTGTGTGTGTCTGCGGCGGGGGGTGGTGGAAGGCGCATCAGGCGTTTCCTTTTTTCTGTCACCCATTTCTACGCCTTCTCGTGCCTTTCACTGCCTCTTCCTCACCCTTTTTTTCTTTTCCGCGTACACGCTGGATTTGCAGGCACACCCCGTATACATGAGTTCATGTTGCCGTCGCTTGTCGATCACATGTTGCTCTCTCTCTCTCTTACCGAAGACTCGCCTGTTTTGTTTTTGTTTTTTTGTGCTGCCGACTTCTGTTTTTTTGTTTTTTTCGTCTTTCTAGTGGCACCGGGTCTTCACGCTGATGAGTGGCTTCTTAGCTTCCTCACACGTGCTCTGTGTTCTACGAAGAAGCATGTATGTGTATGCTTATGTGCGTACGTGGCATGCATTCTGTTGGCAGCGCATCCTTCGCCCAGCACGCTTCGTTTGTCCGTCCTTCTCCTCCTTGGTGCTCTCTCATTCACTCTCCCGTGGCTCAGAATTCGACCCCGAAAGATCGGGTGATCGGTGGGGCTGACAGGAGAGCCGATAGCAAGAAAAAAAAGAGTACGATGTGGAAGAGGGGGAGGGACGGTGAACGTAGCCGATGGTGACTGGGTGCATGCAACATACAGCACATAGAAACGTGCGCATGCGTACATGAGGGTCGAGAGGCAAGAGAAGACTGTGAACAAGGCAGCGAAAGCACTGTTTTCGGTCCTCGTGACCTCCTGCACGCTGCTCTTGCTGCAGTGGCTACTCTTGCATTCCTTGCACTCTTTTATCCATTGCCATCAGCTCCCTTGTGTTTGTGTGTGTGGGTGTGTCTACGAATCTGTCCTCTCACCCCATCCCCGCACTCGGCCTCTTGCCCCTCTTCCTTTGTAGACGTCAAGCAGCACACCGCACAGCACGCACGCTGTGAGCAGCAACGGAGGACCCAAAATGGAGAGAAGGGGCAACTGAAGCGCATCTTTCTTTTTTCCGGCTCTGCTCCCCCCCCCACCACTTCATCTGCGTGTTTGTGTGTCTGCGCTTGGTTTGCCTTCACCCCTCCTCCTCTCCCTCGGCACCGCATGCTGTGGAGAAGACTGGCGGCGCGAGAAGGTGAATGAGCGCTCTCTCATTTCCGTTGCTTTTTTTTAATTTAGTATTGTTGTTGCGTGCTTATGCATCTGCGTGCGCACAATATGCAGTACTAGTGATACAAAAATGCTGGTCTCGCTGGGAAGAGGGATGCGGGACTGTTGGCGCGAGAAGGGGAAGTTGAGAGAGCGAGAGAGGAACCCATAGAGTGAAGCCTCAGCAGAGAAGAGCGAAGACACTTTGAGCCGGCTGGCAGAGAGCAGTCGCTTGCTCTCTGGGTAACGGAAGAAATACGGATAAATGCAATGGTGCACCATCGACACACATGCAAGAGTGCGAAGAGAGAGAGAGATGCGGGATCAATGGGAACGGGGGGGAGAAGAATTGGAGGATGCACGAGTTGCATAGAATGGTGGAGGAGATTTTGTGTGTGTATGTGTGTGGTTGGCGAGATGTGCTGTGGCTGGGTGTTGTTTTTCTTTCAAGGCCACTGCTGTCCCCGCCCCTCTCTCTTCGCCCGTCGTAACCTCCATTTAGCGCTCTCTCCACCCATGAGTAGAATGACCGCGCGTCCATTCAACTCCCCACTCTTACGCTACGCAGCTGCTCACTCTCTCATGTGTCTTGCTTTACCGTGCTTCCCTACTCTGGAGTGTTCTCTTGCGGACTGCTTGTGTTTGATGAGGATGGTCTTGTCCTTTCTCATCTCTTGTTGCTGAAAGCTTGCATGTTTGCTTGCTTTGCTCTCTCCGGCCTTTGCACCCGTTCCCTCCCCCCCCCTCCTCTCTTTTTCGAAGGTCAGCAGCCCCTCCTCATGCTTTTCCCTTCCAATCTGGACCACCCATACCTAACCCGAGCCCCCCCCCTCCTTCTCTTGTGGGTCTTTTTTCTCTTTGTGCATGTGTGTACGTGTTTGTGTGCCTCGCGGAGACGTTTTTGTCCTGTTTCAAGGTGTATCTCCCTGTACTCTGTTTTTTTGTCTTTCTTTCGTTTTGCTAGCCGATCCCGTATACTTTTCGAGGGAGTTTTTCCTTGTATGTGTGTTCCTTGTATGTATGTCTGTCTGCGTGTGTGTGTGTGTGTGTGTGCTCCTCTCCTCCTCCTCTCTTTCATGTTTTTATGTTTGTGTTGTTTGTTTGTTTTTTCGTTTCGGGGGAAAGAGGCGAAAGCACGACAAGAAAAATCACGCACACAAACACGCGCACACGCACACGCACAAAAATGGGAAGGAACGCCTTCCTTCCCATTTTACGGTTTTCTTTTGCTGTTTCGCACACCTCCTCTGTGCCTTCATCTCGATACATTCACATGAACGCACACCCATACGAATACATGACCCACAAAACTAAAAGAGCGACGCAGCGAAAAAAAAGAAAAAAAAAAAAGAAACCCCTCACGCACACACTAGACGCGTGCACGCAGAGACAGGAGACGCATGGGGTAAGTAACGAGAGAACGGAAGGTGTAGGACACTTTTCTGCGCGTGATTCATATCAGCACGACGAATCGCGGCATACGCTCAGCAGCAACGATACCAAAAAAAAGCACACACACACACACATGCACACACATGCACAAGGACAGCAGAAAGAAAAAAACGACGGAGAATGCTTGTCGAATAATCCGCACACGGAAGGAAAGAGAAGCGCGAGTGCGGTGGAAACCAAAAAAGAAATCGAAAAAAAAGTAGAGAAGGTGGAGAACGCAGAGAGGGTTTTTTTACAGAAAAAAATGTTACGCAGGTCACTACGCAGCGCTTCGCTTTTGCGCGTGTATTTCTTGGCAGGGACATTGCTTCATGTGTATGTGCTCCCCTTTTTTCTCTCACTTCATTGTACACGTCGTCGATATGCCCTTCATGTAATGTTTTTTTTTTGTGTGTGTGTGCGTGTGTGTGTGTGTGTGTGTGTTTGCCGCCCTGCCGTTTGCTTGCCTCAAGACTCCTTGCTTTTACGCTGCCCTCTCTTCTTCTTTTCCATCCCTCTTCTTATAAAAGATCTCCTCTTCTCCTTGTGTTGCACCTTAGCCGCCTAACCTGTTCTCTCTGTCAGTGGATGTTCGGCACTTCTCCACCGTTCGCTGCCGTTCCGGTTTTCACGAGATCCTTTTATTTTCGGGTCTTTTTTTTTTACCTCTGCCCCGTACTTTCACCTCCCTCTCCCTTCTGTGCACCTCACATCTGCGCTCTGGTTCAACAGAGTTCGCATTTTCTTTTGTGACTGCCGTTTTGTTTTTTTTTGCTGTTGTTATATGTGTGTGTATGCGTATGCTTGTACCTTGGTGTGTGTTGCGCTTGTGCTCTCTCCGGTATAGCTTCTCCCTCTCCCCCCTCTCCCCCTCCCTCCCTCTACACGATGTGTGTGTGTGTGTGTGTTTCTTTTTTTTTTCTCTTTTCACTCATGTGTTTGTGAGCTTTTATATTTTTTTGCGTTTTTTCGTTTTTTTCTTCGGAGTTCTCTGTCTTTTCCCGTTTTGTTTTTTGTTTTGTGTGTTCCCTCCCTCCCTCCCCCCCCCCGATCTCTGGATCTTTGCGTTGTTTACTTCTCTGTTTGGTTGTTTAACACTTTTTTTTCATTTGCTGCCTCTTCTCCTTTTATATATCTCCCGCTCTCTTTCAATTTCTTCTCGCTTCGTTTTCTCTCCCTTTCGACACTTGCTTCCTCTCACCATCACCCCCTCCCCTCTTCACCCCTCTGGCTGCCTACCTCGACAGCATACTGTGTACGTTTTCTTTTATATTTATATGTTTTTTTTTTAGGTTTTCGAACACGGAAAGGACGAAGAAGAAACGAGAAGCAGCTCTCCATCTCCCTCCCACCTAGGCATCGCCGTCGCACGCGCGCACAAACACAAGCATGCGCATGGCAGCAGACCGATGCCTTGTTTTGTCTATCCCTTGCTGTTTCCATTTCTTCTTTTTTTTCCTTTTCGAGCGTGCTTCGGTGGGGGTTTTTTGTTACTTTCTTCCTACCGTCTGGTGGATCAGCCACACCACCACCACCACCACCACCACCATCACCCCTTCTCTCTGTCTTTCTTCTTGTTCGAACAGACGCGCCTTTCCTCATGCACTCGAGGGCCCGTCCACCTACCCACCTCTCCCTCACCCTTTCTTTGTCTTTCCACGATCTTATCCTCCCTTCTCCATGCGTGGGTCTGTAATGTATGTGTGTGCGTATGTATGCGTGTGTGTCTGTGTCTGTCTGTCTCCCCCTCCCCCTCTCTCTCTTCACAATTCCCCTCCTCTCCATTTTAGCGTCCATCTTTCGACGTTTGTTTGTTTGTTTTTATGTTTACGTCTGTTTTTTTTATATTTTAGGGGTTGGTTTTGTTTTTATTTTTCGTTGTCTTTGGTGCGCGCGTGCCGCTCCGCCACGCTGCGTCCGTTTTTTTTCTCCCTTCCCCTTCCCCTCCTCTCACACCATTACCGCCTTCACACCTCTCTTCGTTGCCGTCGTCTTGGGCTTAACCCCTCTTTCTCTCACCATCTCCTACATGCCATCATCTTCATCTGTACCCCCCCCCTCTCTCTCTTGAGCGCCTTGTTTTCATCCTGTAATTTGCTTCTTGTCTTTGTTTCATCTGCGCATGCCATGATTCCCCCTCTCTCCCTCTCTGTTTTATTTTTCTTTCGGTGCTTCTGTTGTTGGTGTTTTTTTTTTATGTTTCCCCCTCCCCCGCCTCCACCCTTTCATCGCGCAACACGTTCAAACACACCTTCGTGAGGGGCATGCCACGTTCCATTTATTTGCTTGCTGGTTTGGTTCTCTTCCTTTGCCGGGGTGTCGGTCAGCTGTGCTCCTCACACACACACACACACCTACATGCACATATATACACGACATGACAAGGAAAACAGAAACTCCGTTGTTTTCTGCGGCTGTTTCTAGTGTGTGTGTGTGTGTGTGTGTGCGTGATTTTTTAGCAGGACGTACACGGACGTCAATGGGGGCTTCTTCCTTGGCTTCTTTGCTTCTCTTTTTTGATTTTTTTTTACGTTGGCGTTCCAGAGCCTATCCCCATACGCATACACTTTCTCTGGCTCGCTCACTTTAATGTGCTCACACAGGCGTCGGTGCACATACATACGCCACCTTCACATGCCCAGAGACATGCCCCTCCCCCTCCTACCTTGATTTCGTTCCTTGTGTCTCTCTGTGTGTATGTATATATATATATATGTGTGTGTGCATGAGTGCAACGTACGATTGTGTGTATGTGCGTGGATGCAGTGTTGGGCTGATGTCTTTTTCTGAGTTTTGAAGGGCAGGCTCGAACCGGTGGAGAGAGGAGTGAATCCGGGAAAAAAATTTTGACTTTCAAAGACAACGTGCAAAAAAAAAGGAGGCGGAGACGTGCGTCGGATGAGGGAACAAAAAAGCATAAACACGGTTGGGAAGGTTTTGAACAAGCACGCAAGATTAAGCGAAACACAACAACAACAGCAAAAAAAATAGAGAGCCGCGGTCAGCAAAGCAGAACAAGACTCGGCTTCGCACAATGCTGCTGTCTGCATGTGTATGTTTACTGCTTCCTTCGCTTGGTCCTGTGTTCACGAAACGAAGCGCCTCAGCCCCTTCTGGCCGCCGCACCCATCCCCTCTCGAAACACACGCACACGCACACGCACACACACAGCTGTATTTTTCTGCTCCTTTCTTTGGTGTGTGCGTGTGTGTTTTCTGCGTTACTGGTGAGGAAGAGCCCTTGTTACTACTCCAACACCCACCGCATGTTTCTCCTCTGCATTATCCACGCCAGTCTTGCTTGTTAAAGGAGGTCAGTAGAGCAACTCTCCAGGTGGTGCCCAGCGTCACCGCGCGCGCTCCCACCCTCCCTCTCTCTGGACTCACTCGTCTTCCCCGGCAGCTAAACTGCTTGCATGTTTGTTTCGCTCTTTTGTGTGTGTGTGCGTGTGCGATGCCCTGCCTTTCTTCAGTTTCTTTTTTTTCGGCTTCGTTTCTTTACCCCCCCCCCTCGCGCCTCTGTGGCGTGCGAAGTGCGAGTCGCGTGTGCATTCGTCTGTCTGTGTGCTATTCAGTCGTAACACCCGCAGAGAGCAAGACACACATAAAAAAAAATATTCGAAACGGCGTGTCTCTTGCACAAACCCCACGGCGGGGAACAGGGGCGCAAGAAGACATGCGAAGCAAGAGACGAGGAATGCAGATGACCGAGGAAAAACGGAAGTAGACAAAGCCAGCAGGTGGTAGAGAGGCGGTCAGTAGAGAGTGAGTCAGCCCGCTGCACTTGCTGCGCTGCCCCCGCACACCACCGCCACCACCACCCCCTGCAGAAGAGCGGGTAGTATGCACCCCGCTATATATCTCTCTTACCATCCTTCTTTTTTTCTCTCTCCTTCTCTCTCTGTCGCTCTTTACACCTTCTCCGCGCGCTTGGTACTGTTGCAGATCCACTAACATCCCGCCCCTCCTCCGCTACCATCCCGCCCATCCACCACCGCATCGAACGCATACGTTTTTTTTGTGCGTGTGTGTGTGTGTGTGTGTGCCCTACCACCTTTGCTCGGCTTTTCTCTCTTGCGCGTCGGCCTTTCTCACTGACTCATCGCCGCGCAGCCTCTCACAGGCGTACGATTGGAGGCACCATGTCTGTTCTGCCGCCCAAGGTAAACGTCCCGGCGACGCCGGCGCTGGACGGAGTCGACATTCACTCTCTCTACGATGTCAATAACGGCAAGCTCCTTGGTAAGGGTGGCTTCTCCGAGGTTCTGGCGGTGCGCCACAAACCTACCGGCACTATACGCGCCTTGAAGGTGATGATACGCTCGCAGCTGGTTGGAAAGAAGGGCGAGATGGTGGCGCACGAGAAGGAGATTCTGCGCCGCACCTGCCACCCCAGCATCATCACGCTGCATGAAGCGGTGCAGACCCCTGACAAGGTGTACTTCGCCCTCGACCTCATGAACGAAGATTTGTTTGAGTTTATTGTGCGCAACAAAACCGTCAACGAGGACCTCTCGCGCGCCATCATGCACCAGCTAATGTCTGGTATTGCCTACCTGCACGAGCAGAGTATTGTGCACCGTGACATTAAGCCAGAGAACATCCTCATCAACGTCGTCGTCAAGAGTGAGGCGAACAGCCAGAGCACCTCTGACAACAGCGCAGCCAACGACGACTCCGAGTCGGCGACGCGCGTGGAGGGGCTCCAGGTGATGTCCGACATCAACAGCATCCCGCTGGAGAAGCTGAATGTGGAGGTAAAAATCGCGGACTTTGGTCTTGCCAAAGTTGTCATGGAGTGGGACGTCTGTAGTACGCCGTGTGGTACATCCTTTTACATTGCGCCTGAGGTGATCCGCGGCATTGAAGAACAGGGTGCCAAGCCGCTCTGCACGAACCAGCGACTTGTCAAGAGCGTGGATGTGTGGTCTGCCGGCGTAGTCTTCTATGTACTTCTCTGCGGCCGGCCGCCGTTCCATGGTCAGGTGCGCACCGGGCAGGACCGTCGCGACCTCCTCCGCAGGATTGACCACGGTGTCCTCTTCAACCCAAATCACGGCTGGGACTCCATCTCCGCAGAGGCGAAGAACCTAATCCTAAAGATGCTTGACCAAGAGTCCTCGAAGCGGATCACCTCTGAGGAGGTTCTGCGACACCCCTTCTTCACTGCCCACGGCTATACGAAGCCCATCCTGGCGTCAGACCCACGCCGCCGCTTTATGCAGACTCAGCAGCTCTCTCTGAGAGCCAAGGTCCCCCCTGCGCCGGCGGCCGAGGCGAAAGCCAAGACCATGCCCCCCTTATCCGGCTCGGATGGTCAGCAGATCAAGGCCTCCTCGTCCGGTGGGGGGTCCTCCAGCAAGGGCAGCAGCAACAGCACGGGTAGCTTCCTTTCGAACATTAAGGACTTCTTCGGCCACCGCTCGAAGCACGCGTCGGACATCTCGAAGGAGGATCGGCAGCGCATGCATGCCGAGTTGGCGGAGCTCCAGGCAAACGTGATCGCCGAGGAAGACCAGGAGGGGGATGTGACCTCCTACAAGCCGTCGATGCCGGTGAAGGAGGCGAAGCCCGCGCGCATAGCCGTGATGAACGTGAAGGCAAAGGTGGGTCCCGACGCCTTGCGCAAGTGATAACCGGTCCCCTCTTTCCCTCACCGCCATTCAGCAGGCGGATCGCAGTACTCCGGCTGCGCATACATGCTGCCGCTTGCGCAGAGGAGAAGGGTTGTTGGCCCAATGATCAACTTCTACCGCTCCACACTCCGTTACAACTGGCGTACACACGCGCGCGCACACAGCGCAGCTTGAAGACGCAGACAGATGCTTGCAGAGGTCGCCGTGCGCGCGGGTTTCTCTGCGCTACTCGCCGATGAGGAAAAAAGGGGTAAAATTGCGGCGATTTAAATCACGTATCACGTTGATGTTATCAACACCACCCGTAACCCCACCCCCACTCCCACCCTTCCTCCCTCCGGTCCCTTGTGTGTCTTGTGTTGTACTTTACGTCCTGTGCGTGTTCGGTCCTCCATCATTTCACCGCTGTACAGTCCTTTTTTTTCTTTTCTTTCGTTAGTGACTCTCGTGCCTCCCTGAACCCTCCCCCCCCCACTCATCTTATCTTTTTTCTGTCGTATGCTCACACGCGGACAACCACGCACATGTGCTTTGGTGCCGAGAAGCGAGAGTGGTTACGCGCAAAGACCCTCACCATCTTTCCCTTACACACAAATCGTCGATGGAGCCGAGTGGAGACTCAGTGGAATAGAAGTGGAAAGTGGCGACAGGCGCAAACATGCGTGTGTTGCATCGATGCGCATGTACAATGGACGGCAGGTCCACACCCTTCGCTGGATCGAACTGGTCCCTGTCCCGAATATCTCTGTCCTTTTCGCATCTCCTACTGCTCCCCTCCCTACTCTCTTCCACCTCCCATGTGGCACCACATCAATGAAACGCTCTGCAGCAACGGAGCGACGCACTGCTCCTGTTTCTAATCAGTGTTCTCCCTTCGCCACATATCCGTATGCGTGTGGCTGTGGTGGTGGTGTGGGGTGTAGGGGGTGGGAGTGTTCGTTGTGCAAGTCGCTGCCTACTTGCTCTGCCCTGGTAGTGGTGATCCTCTCTCTTTCTGTGTGTGTGTGTGCTTTATTATATTATTCCGCTTCGTGCTTCCTTTGCTCTGCGCTTCTCACGTTCCACGTACAAACTGTGCGTACGTATCACGTACATCTTTCCCGTGTCTCGATGATTTCATCGTTTTTTTTTCCGTGTGTGCGTGTGTGTGTTTGTGTTTGTCGTTGCTATATCTTTATTTGCTTCCTTTTCTTTATCTTCGCTGTCGCATTCTTTTTTTGTTGTTCGTTCATTCGTTTCGCTCGCTCGTGTCCTCGCGTCCTTCAACCGCCACCACCCCCCTCCCCCGCTCCTTGCTGCTGTGGCCATCACTATTCACTCCGGTCCGTCGGTCAACGATTCTCGCGCAAAACCAGACAAAATTTGCAACGAGACAGAGACCGACGCACGCCATGCGAACGCCAGTAAACCGGAAAAGAAGTGCGTGCACCAGTGTCCCTGCGCTGTGGCCTGTGTGTTTCGACCTCCTCTGCCCGTCCGACAGAAGTCCAACGCCACTCTATCCCCATCCCTGCCACAGAGTCCATCGCGTGGCGCGAAGCAGTGGTATACACGCATGGCAGCAAAATGCCGACCCAGTCACCTGAGCACGACCTCCCCATCAACGTCCACCCATCCACCGCTCTGCAGGTCGCCCCGACCCAACGCAGTCCAGGACCTGACCGGCTGCAGCAGCGGCAATGAATCGCACTGTCTCCTCCCCCTTCTCCTTGAAGTCGCAGGCACTAGACCCTGCGATGCCACGCTGGAGTGTTCCTCGTCATCAGAGCTCAACTAATGCTGGAGAAAAGAGAAAGGAGCGCTGGGTCGTCCGAGTGCTGCACACACACACCCGCATGTGAGCCTCTCCGTGTGGGGGCACGGGACTCGGATTTGCACTTTCTTCCCTTTATGCGAGCTTCTTCTCTGCTCCCCCCTCCCCCCAACCCCCACCCCATCGCGGCGCCTCTTCTCGGTCGGACCTTGTGCGCCTCTACACCAAAGTCGTCGTCCCCCGCCCCACCCCCTCCCTCTCTTTCTTGCTTTCCCGTGTGCTCTTCTATTGGTGACAAACATGTGTACCTGCCGTTGTCGATCACAACCTCGACATTGCTTCAAGAAACGAACATTGGGTGTTCTCTTCCTCTCCCCTCCCACCTAAACCATCCACCCAGCTGTCTCCGCGTCCACAAGTAGCCTTGCTCACGTGCGAGGAGGTCAACTTGCCAGAGCACACGCGGGGCAGCCTTCGTGGGTACTCAGAAGGAGGTGTAAAACCTGGCTGGGGGCACAGCAGCGGCAGAGTAGCACCAGCACCAGTCACGGCGGGAATTTTAGTAGACAACACGTAGTCGAAACGGGTGCCAAGTAATGAGTAAGCGTAACGAAAGCGGTGACGGCGATGTATCGTCGTCGCGCCGCCATCACAGCCGTCGGTCCGACCGGCATGACGACGATGACGACGTAGGCGACTACGGCGACCGTCATCGTCGCCGGCACCGCGACAGCGACTCGCTCGCTGACCGCCAGCATCACCATCACCACCGACATCGCAGCTCGCACCACCATCGCCGAGGCAGCGCGGAGAGAAGGGACGACAGCAGTGACGTCATGCGGTCAGAGCGTATCTTACGGTCTCACCGCCGCCCGCGACAGGAGCGCAGCGACAGCGACGACGAGTACGGCAGCTTCGACGATAATCGTCTCTCGCGTCGGCGGCGCGACGGTCAGTCGCGCCGGGAGCGCAGTCGAAGTGAAGAAGGTCACATAGACGACCGACGTGGCAGACGAGAGAGAGGGAAGCGGTATCATGATACTGAGGCGGCAGACGACGACGACGGTCGTCTGCAAGGTCGCAAGTATCGTCGTGACGGTCAACAAAACGTCGACGAGGTGAGTCGCAGCGTGGGCGGCAACGCTGCAGCGAGCTTGAGCGATCGCCACCTCTACGGGGATCGCTTCCAGGCGGACAACAGTGTACCCAGTCCGACTTACAAGGCGAGCAGCACAGTGGACTGGAGCTCCCGTCGCGGTCGTCAGCGCATGCCGGGTCTTGCGTATGACGTGGACCAACAGAAGCGTTTTCTGGGCTTTCTGGACCGCCGCGATGCATCAGGTGGCCGGGCGGCGGCAGCGGCGATGGAGTTCAAAATCGGTCCTGACGGCCTTGTGCAGATGCCTCCACCGCCCATGCTCGCGCGCCGCCAGAATCGCAGCCGGTTCGGCGCCACCGACAACAAAGATGGAAACGGCAGCGGCTTTGGCCAGCAGCAGCAGCGCCGTCGACGACGCCCGCCCAGCTCCGTAGCTCCGATGGTGAACACCCACGACGAGGACGGCGACGACAACAGCTCTGTTGCATCGCACGAGTCCCTCTACAACGACCCCGCGGCAGCAAGCATGGGCATTCTGCCGGACATCATTCCACCGTCCAACCTCTACCGCGTCGCTCTCTGCGGGGTAGACCTTTCGGTGACGGCCTCGCACCTAATCTCGATGGTGACGCAGCTGCTGGGCGGTGGTGTGAAGCCGTGGCGCGTGCGCCGACCGGCGCGTGAGATGCTGCACGCCGCAGTAAGCGACAACCACGCTGCACAGCCACAGTCTCGGCAGCAGCACACACTCCATGCGCTGCTGACATCACACAAGAGCACCATCACGAACGCAGCGTCGTCGTCTGGGGTGCTCGCTCACCCCCCGGCAAGTACGAACAAGACCCTTCGCAGCGTCGAGGCCTCACTGATCGGTGTGCTGTCGTGCGAGTCCTCCATCATCGGTGGCGGGGGTGGAACCAGGGGCGTGCTCCCTGACGCTGACGACAGCAACGCCGCCTCGAGCATGCTGGGCAATGTGGTAGGGACGGTCAGCGGCATCTTGCAGGATGAGGCGGAGAGTCAGCAGATGCACAAGAAAGCGGAAGAGAACGACGAAGGCGTGCTGCCGGACGGGTCGCCGCTTCCGCAGCCACCGCAGCCGGCCACCCCCGCGCTCTACTTCCCCGGCCTGCACGATGTCAACGGCCCAGGTGGGATGGTAGTGCTGGAGTTCACTGAGCAGACGCATGCGCTCCGCTCCGTGCAGCTGCTCAATGGTGCATATGTGAATGGACGACGTGTGGCCGCATCCATGTAGGTACCGCTGTGTACTCTCGTGTGTTGGTGTGCGTACATCTGTGATTGATCGTGTTGGTTGTGTGTGTGTGTGTGTGTGTGTGTCTACTGGCGGCACTGTGATGGGGGTCTGGCGCGTCTTTGTGAGAAGCTCACTTCTTCCTTGCGCCTCGCTTCCCCACCCCACCTCTCATCCGTTTCGAAAGACGTCACGACAGCGAATGGTGGGATGGCTGGACAACGGACAGAAGAGCGCGAGCCGAAAGATGCGGAGCACAGCGCGTGGTGTTTCATGTTTTTTCCTTCTCCAAAGTGTGTCCATTCTCTCCCATGCAGCAGGAGTTCGACACCACTCTGCTGCCCCCGGCCCTGCCACAGGGTCCATATCGCCTGGTGCGAAGCAGCCGGAGACACAAGCCAGTGCAGCAGTGCGCTGACCCGGCCATTGGAGCACGGCCTCCGGCCCAAATGCTACCCCCTCAGGGGTACTTCAGGGCTCCCCCGCACCAGCAGGCAGTGTGAGGGCCGGGTGTGGGATACGCTCGAGTCAGGCTGACGCTTTGCCTATCATGTGGATGGCGCACGCGTGTTCGCTGTGGCATGTCGCTCCGACGCCACGCCGTCGAGGGCCCGGCCAGCCGACATCAGCAGCAATGAATCGTACTGGCCACCCCCTCCCTCCCTTGTGTCGCAGACGTTTGACCCTGCCACTGCCAGCGGTGCTTCGGCATTCGCAGGAGGGGGGATAAGGGGGAGAGGGCCGCTTGGCTTCCCCACACAGAGTGAGGGTGCTGGACCCTTTGATGCCACGCTGGGGTGTTCCCCGTCATCAGGGGTGCGTTGGTGCACCCGAGGCGAAAAGTCCACGCAGCTACGTCACATGCGGATAAAACGAGAAAGATTCAAATGGACACGCATTGTGTGCATGCCTCTAAGAGTGCGTGTGTGTGTGTGTGTGTGTGTGTATGGGGAGGAAGGGGGGCACGGACCTCGCGTATCTCTTGCACATAGAGAGCCACCCGCAGCCACATCCGTGGCCCTCCATTCAGGCCTGCGCCCCCTCGCTCTACAGAGTTTCACATCTCTCCCTCTCCCCTCTGCGTCTCTGCCGCTCCTCTTCATATTCTGCGCCCCTCACCATCTCCTACCCTGGGCCCTATGCGGCACCGCTTCGACTTTGTGCGCTGTTGCTGCTCTCACCCATGCATCCTTGGCTCATGAGAAGGAACGCACATACGCAAACGGTGGCGGGTCTTTTTTTGGCCCGTGCGCAGAGGACGAGTCAAGCACCACACTTGGACACGTAGATCTACGCGCATACAGCCCTCTCCTTAGATAGCCACTTCGTGCGTCCCGCCACGGGGACCGCCTCCTCTCTCCTCTGTGTGTGTGTGCATCTATATATACATGCATCGATCTGAGTTACCCGCTGGAGGCACGCACGTACACGGATACAGACAGCGCTGGACCGAGGCAACATGGAAACGCTTGGCCTTCCCCTCACCCCGGGCTCGACCACTGCCATTCTGCACCCATTCAATGTTCTACGTGTAAGCCACGCTGTCTTGCGCCATGCCTTTAGCGCCTTCAACCCTGACACTGCGGTGGTGCGCCGCACGCACCACCGCTCGCACTCCCACGCAGGGGCTACGGAAAGCCGGTTTGGCGCTGAAAGTGGTGACGGTGGTGGTGACGCGGCCTCGGTGGCGTCCTCACGCCAGTCGAGAAGGTCTGCACGCAGCGCTGCAGGTGAGCCGTCAAGCGAGCGTCTGCATCGGCGGCACCGCTCCAATAACGGCGACTCTACGGAAACGCCAACAGGTCAGCGTCGCCACCGCCGCTCTTCCGTCGAGAGTGACAAGAGCAGCAGAGGCGCAGCTGAAGGGGTGCCAGCAGCGTCCTCAAGCCGCCGCACGCGTAGCGCTGAAGAACCGCTCGTCGTGTCGAGGCGCGCGTCCACGGACGGTGGAAGCAGCAGCATCACCAGCGCGCCCGGCTCGAGTGGCGGCCGGGTGCGCCGCAGTCATAGCGATGGTTCCCGCAGCCGTGCACCGGTTCTCCCTGACGACCAAGTTGGCCTCGGTAGCGGCACCACTCGCATGAGCTCTTCACTGGCATCTTCGGCGTCGCACCCGCTTTCTCGGGTGGCAACCGCGGCGTTGGCAAGCGGTCTGACCCCTCCACTGGCTCCTCCGCCCCCTGTCACGGACATCGGCAAGCCCCCGTTGAGTTCCCGTCGTCTCTCGAGCTCGCGCACCGCTGCTAGCACGCCTGATGTGGCGACTCACTCGCGGCATCGCCATCACCGTAGCGGAAGCGGTGGTGGGCTTACCAGCAGCAGCCAGCGCTCCTCACGCTCGCATCGAAGCGACAACGGCGACGACAAAGACGAAGCTGGGAGCAGTGTTATCGTCGTTCGCGATGGCGAGGCGGCTCGACTCGGCTCGAAAATGTCAACGTGGTCGCCGACGAGCTGGTGGCAACGCATGCGGGCGAAAAATATGACGCGGTCGGCGTACCTCATCGACCACGTCATTCACGCTGTTCCAGTAGCCATTGTGCACTACTGCTGTGAGCTGAAGCGGCAGCTGGTGACTCTGCCGCTGCTGCGCTTCTTCGACCTACTGCCGTCGCCTGGAACGGCGAAAACCCGGGGCGGCACTTCCAGAAGCCCCCCAGGTGCAGCCGCAGCGGCGTGGTTGCCCACCGAAGGATGGTTTGAGAACCTCTCTGCCCCGCACGTGGCCCACCTCCTCTTCATGCGGTGGATGCTGGCGGCGACCGAGTCGTACATTTCGAAGCTCTTCTTCGACCAGAGCCTGGTGGTGCGGCAACTGCGCAGCAAGCGGACTCGGCGGCGATTGCTAGGCTGGGGATTAAGACTTGTATCTCACACTGTCTTTGACCCCTTCCTGCTGAGTATTGTGGTGCCGCTGCTGCTCTCCTGGGGTGCGACTCCCAAGGATGGCGACGCGTCATCGCTGCTGCCGTCGCCGCCGCCGCGAGTTTTCTTCACGGTGGCCGGTGCCATCCGGGGTCTAGGGATTAGCGCGGCGGCTGTAACGATTCAGCAGCTCTTGATGCCCCTGGCGAGCCACCTGGTGGACCGGGCGGTGCTGACCGTCTTCGAGGCAGTCGAGTACCTCATCATGCGCCGCTACGCCCAGTGGTCGGACGACGACGATGAGGACGATGACTACAACGAGGATGATGAGGACGATGACGATCGCGCGTCGCTCGCCTCGGGTGTTAGCGAAGGAGCGCGCTCTCAGCAAAGTGTGAGCATGTCAGTTCCCACCACCACTCCCAGTGGGGGCGGGGCGGGGGGGACGGCTACACTCTCGGCAGAGAAGCGCGTGGAGCATGTGCAGCGTCAATTGCGGCGAGAGCGCCGCGAGCGCCGTAAGCGACGTAAGCGGCGGCAAGCCGAGCGGGAGCATGCCATGCGGCTGGCCATTCTTCGCGCCATCGTGTACCGCGTCGTGGCCTCTCTTGTGGCTCAGTCGCTCATTGATCATCCGCTTAGCGTGTTGGTGGAGCTGTTGCGCGGTCGCGCGACACTGCACCTCACGGGACTCCTTCAACCGTACGCGGCCATGACGGATGCAAGTGATGGACTGTCATGGACGAACCTGTGGCGGTACGCCTTGCAGCTGGCTGACCCGACCGCAACAGTCAGAGACGCGACAAAAGGAGAAGACGTCGGCGAAGAAGGCGTGCCACCGCTGGTAACGGTGCTGCGTCGAGCCGGTCGCACGATTACCCGGGAGGTGGTTGTGCTGTCTTCTAGTGTTTTGACGGCGTCTGGGCAGACGGCGGCCATTGCGGCAGTGCAGCAGCGCGCTGCACAAACCGTCGCGCAGGGCGGCATTCCATCAGCGGCCGACAGCGCAGATTTCATGGCACGTACTATCTCGTCCCTCTCGCCCTTCTATTACGGCATTCAGTTCACGGTGATTGACAAAGTGCTGAGCTTCTACATGGCCGTGTGGACGCGGTTGACGAAGCAGTAGAGCCCTTCAACGAAGCGGCAAAGAGGACGAGGTCAACGCATGCGTTTCTTTCTTTTGTTTTTGTGTGTGTGTGTGTGTTGTGGTTTTAGTTCGGTGGATGTCTGTCTAGAGATGCACCTGTTCGGCGTGTGCGTGCATGAGAGGGTGCCCGCATGCGCCGCTGCTTCAGCGTCCACTCAACGGTGCTCGGTTTACCCTTTCCTCTGATTCTTTCGCGCTCTCCATAGATATGTGTATGAGGATGATGCGGCCGTGGTCCTGTGACCGACCTTTCTCGGTCGGCGTGTGTACGTATGAGCAATGTGTACACACGCACACACATAGACACGCACCAGCCCCGCCCCCCCCCCTCCCTCCCCCCCCCTCCCTCCGACTCTCCCTCTCTCTCTCTTTCATGGTGTTGCGCGTCTCCTTCCGTAAACTGTCGTTCTCACCCTGCTGTTGAACTCTTGTTCCGCCTGTGTGTCCTCTTATCCGCCTGATATGACGCGCAGGGAAGACGGAGGGGGGGGGAGGCGGGGGCGGGGCGGGGTCATTCTGCGGGGCGCGTTTCGCGCGGCGCACCACACCGTGCAGTCCCCCTCACGAAGCCAAACAAGCGTGCATCTACTCAGGTGGCTGTGGCGGAGGGAGGGCGTGTTTCTCGATCAACTGCCGCGTGTTACTCTGGATGCTCCGTGGCACTGCAATACTCAGCAGCAGCAAAGTGTGCACGTGTGTGTCTGGCTGAGAAGACCGCCCTCGCAAATGATGAGGGAGGTGGAGACGGCGCTAATCGCCCTCCTTCTCCTTTTTTTTGAAAGCGGCAAAGAGTTTACCGGGCCGGAAACGAACAACGTGAACACCACTGCATGCATACATCTGCAGCCGCACAACTGTCAGCACGTTACTCTGTAGCGCCTTGTTCTCCATATGCGTGGGCCTGTCGGTCTGTATATCCGTGGTGGTGGTGGTGGTGGGTATCGTGTAGGGGGTGGGGGCCATCGCGTGAGAAGGAGAGTTTGAAGTCGAACGCGCCCTGTTCCCCTCTTCGCACTTCTCCTGTCCTGCGGCGGCCATCTCTGTGACGCGCACAAGCACATGCACGCATATCTCTCATATATATATATATATCCTTGCTTTTCCTTCTTCCGCACCTGTTCCTCTTTCGCGGCCTTCTCCTCAAGTGGACACCACCGCCAATCGAAACTGCGCTATTTGTTGCTACATGCATGACGGATATCGAGAAAAGGGATTCGACTTCGGCACCACCACCGCCGCACTCCGACTTAAACGCAAACACGTGGTTTAGCTGCAGAGAAAGCAAAGGCGTTCACAAGTACATGCCACCCACAACCCCCTCCTCCTCCGCCTCGGCGAAGGTGCCGCACCGTATCGTGTTCGACTCAGACGACTCGTCCTCGAGTGATGGCGAAGGGCACAAATGTGGTGGCGGCTCGCTCGCACAAGAGATGACAGCCGCGGCAGAACGGGAGCTTCGCAAGAACCCGCACGCGGAGAGCGGTCGCGCCAGGCTGCCTCGTGCGCACCCGCTCGCTCCATCAGGCACGTCTACTGTCAAGACGTCGTCGACCGCGGTGCCGCACAGGGCAGAAAAGATGGACCTGTTCGGCAGTGACTCCTCCTCGTCCGACGCGGAGACAGAGGAAGAGGCGAAAGATGCGATGACGCCAACAACGGGGGAGTCGAGCCTGCAAACGTCTACAGCCGCGTCCCTCGCGCCAGCATACGCGCGTGGCAAGGCAGACGGCTCCGCCAGCAAAACGGCACACATCCAGGGTCTCTCTTTTCGGCGAGTTGAGGACGGCGAAGCAAACGGCAAGAGGCGTCCGCTGACAGGGGGCACTGAGGGTGGTGACGACGAGGAAAACAGCAGCGACGAGGAAGTCGTGCTGCACATTAACAAAGCGTACGCGGCGCGTTACGAGGAGCAGAAGCGTAAGCAAGAGCTCCACACGTTGACGGAGAAGTACAAGGGGAAGCTTGGCAAGGCCGCCGCTCTCGGCTTCGGCGATGACGACGACGAAAAGGGTGAGGAGGACAGTTCTGATGACGAGGAGCTCGAGGAAGACGACGATGCGGTGCTCCTCACTCATGAAAACAACCTCAGCTTTGCCAAGGCTCTGTTGGCCGTGCGCAAGGCTACGGTGCCGCTCCGCATCAGCAGGAGTGCCAAGAAGGGCAAAACGGCGGCGGCGGCTTCTGCTGCAGAGGATGAGGACTCCCCCTCCTCACCCGCCGACTCCGAGCCCGCTGCGGAAGCCCTACTGCCCAAGGAGGAGCTCCTCAAGCAGCGTTTCTTTCCTCCCATGGAGGAGCAGATTCGTGTGAACACCAACGTCTTTGAGCGACGCATGGCGCAGAAGCGGAGCAAAGCCGCTGGCAAGAGCAAGTTCACACTCGCCGATGAGTACAAGCGTGCCCTCGAGGCCACCGCCGGGTCGGAGGATGCCGTGGTGGACGACTCCAACGAGGCCGGCGAGCGCGACGGGCTGCGAAAGCTGCGGCCGCAGAACGCAGAGGAAGCAAAACTCCGCGCCGCTTTCTTGCGTGATGTGGAGGACAGCACGAACAGCTTTGAAGTGGTCCGCGGCGCCACCTCAGAGTACGCGTCAGCACCAGCGGCGTCCAATAGCAACGAGGACAGCGCGGACGAAGATGAGCAGCCGCGCGGAGCCAGTGAGGACGAGAAGCGATTGCTGGAGGAGGCGTTTGCGCTGAGCATGTCCGCTGCCACTGCCAAGAAGAGTAGGAAGAAGCAGCAGCAGGGCGCCAGTGTCAATGACGACGCAACTGATAGTGAAGCATTCCTGCGCGACTTCTTCATCCAGGAACTCTGGCGCCCTGGCGCAACTCGGAAGAAGAGCAGGGCGCACAAACCCAGCGCCGACAGTGGCGAGGACTCAGAGGAAAGCGACGGAAATGAAGAAGAATCGGCCGGCTCATACTACAACCGCCTCGCCCAACTCGCCCGTGAGGAGGAGGACGAGGCCTTCTTCAACAATGCAGAGGTGTGGGAGCGGGAGTACCAAGAGAAGAAGTACCGCCACCAAGAAGCGGAAGAGGAAGCGGCCAACGGCGGCGCTTTGGCGGCACACGTGCAGACGTTTCCTCGCCCCATTGGCGAGGCTGCGACGGGGCTACTCCGCAAGCCGGATACCACGCGCAAGGACGCGCGGCAGCGGCGCCGCGAGCGCGCAGAGGCGGCACGTGCACAGCAGCTCGAGGAGCTGAAGCGACTGAAGCACCTGAAGCGGAAGGAGATCGAAGACCAGCGTGTCCTCATCGCGTCCGTCGCCGGCCTGAAAGCGGCGACCGCCGCGCAGTTTGGCGGGGATGAGAAAGAGGAGGCTCAGCTGGCCAAGCTGAAGGCGGTGTGGTCGGACAAGGACCTCGACGCCCCATTCGACCCGGCGGAGTTCGATCGCAAGATGGCGCAGCTCTTCGACGGCGATTACTACGACGAGAAGAACGTCGACGAGGACGAGATTGCGTACTTTGATGAAGAGCTCGACAAGGAGTCCGGCGAGGACGACGATGGCACGGCAGAGGTCATCCGAGCTGGCGAGGCACCCGCGCTGTTTGCGGCGAACTCACTGGAGGAGGCACAGTCGATGATGCCGGCCGTCTCAGCAGCGAAGGCGAAGAAGAAAGGGAAGAGCACCGAGGTCTTCTTCCATGATGACTTCGGACCCTCATCGGAAGCCGGTGTCACTGACGCCCTCTCTCTCCTCTACCCGTCAGAGGCACTGCAGCAGCTGGAGAAGGAGCGACAGCGACTGAATGACCTGATCGCCTCCTCTACCGGGAAGAGCGAGACCGACGCTGAGCTGATGGAGCGCCTGCAAGCGTCCCTGAAGCAGAAGGAAGAAGAATACTATCAGCTCCACCGCGACGCCGGCGCAGCATCGTCAGACGGCGCAGGCGCGGGCGTCAGTGGTGGCTTCCGGTACCGTGAGGTGCCTGCAGAGGACTTCACACTCTCTGTCGAGGAAATCTTGGCTCTCGATGATCGGCAGCTAAACATGATTGCCCCCATGAACTGCTATGCGGCTTACCTCGACAAGGATAGCAACGAGCGAGATCGTCGTCGCATTGAACGCCGCCGGCAGAAGGGCTTCCGCCAGGTGGACTCCGACCGCACCTCGCGACGCTATGGAAACGTGAAGAGCACTGCTCTATTGAACCCAGAGCAAATAGACGACGAGGAGGGCAGGGCGATTGTGGCGAACCTGTCTAAGCGCCTACGCGAGGAAGGCGAGGACCCCGATGCGCCGCTGGAGATGCCAAACTACGTGCGAGGCCGAGGCCGCGGAAGAGGTGGCGCGCCGGTGGACTCGTCGCGTGACGCGTCGTTCTCTCGAGGCAAGTGGCCACGCACGGAAGGCCGTGGCCGTGCCAGCTGTCGAGGGGGATTTTTTCCGTCCGTTCGCGGCGGCAGAGGAGGGAGAGGCCATGGTAGGCGCTAATCGAGTGCGTTCTTCGGGCCTGCCCTCTTTCGCTCTCCTCATTGCGCGCTGCCTTTCATGCACACCCGCACGATGAGAGAGAGAAAGACAACGTAACGGCAGTGTTCTTCTGTAAGTGTGTTGGAAGGGTGATGCCGACTGTTGGACGTTGGTGCTGAACGTCTTCTCGTGTGTGTTTTCCTTCCTTTGTTCTTTCTTTGTCCTAACGAGTAATGCCACGCAGCCCGTTGACCGGGACTCTTTCGCCATGGTGCACTGACACGCACACACGCACACGCACAGATGCGCAGTGGTAAGCTAACTTGAAGAGTGCAACCCACTCATCAACAACAAACTGAGTTACCTCCGCGCCCGTTGCTCGACTGCTGCAGCGGGGTTACAAGGACGCTCCTCCCCCCCCCCCGCGTCGACAAAGTGGATGTGCGCGGTAGGCCGCACTGATGGGTAGTCAATGAAGAGGGAGAAAACACGGCGGTGCTGCTGTGCGTGTGTACACACCTTGGTCGTCTCTGTTGCGTCGCTCCCCGCCGCCGGCAAACCCTCGACAAGTGGAAGGCTGGGTCTCATCGAGTTTTGCGCTTGCTCGCGCTGCCAAAGCCCCTTGCGCCTGGTGTGTGTGTGTGTGTTTTCCTTGTCAGTGTGGGATGTCGCCTTCCACCATATTCCTTGTAACTCTTTCTGCTTTCGCACCCGCTGCACATGCCCACTCGAACATCATCCTCTCACGCACACGTACACGGGGGTGGGTCTGCGTCCTTTCCACTACCGCAGTCGGTAGTCGCTTGCCTTTGGCTAGATTTGGTGTAGCCGGCACACACGCACACACACACATACACATACATACCTCAGCTCTTCTTTTGTTTTCTTTGCATTCCTGCGCGTCTGGGCTTGCCTTGGGAGGAAGGGAAGGGAAGTCGTGGGCGTGTGTGTCTGTATCCCTCCGGCGACGCGTGTCAGCGCTTTCTACCGCCTTTCACTCTGATACCCAGCTGTGCAACGGATTGTCTGTGTCCACGTTTACGCGTTCGTCACTCTTCCTCTTTTTTCACACTTTCTTAGAAACACACCTGCACACACACACACCTTTCGCATAGACATTCTTACATACCAGCCGCGGAACGCAGTGCCTCTCCGTCCACCGCTGCACGTGGGTCCGAATCATTCTTTTTCCTGTTAGACGCCCCTCCTCCGCACACACATACACGCATACACCTTATCTTTTCGGTCATTTGGCGAAGCGCGCCTCGTTTACTGCTTCTCGCGCACGGTACCTCCACACCGGCCTCGTGAATCGTCAACTAGAGGACGCGTAATAGATTCCTCAACCTATCTCTCTTCTGTGGCGCGGTCCGTTGCTTTGAGACGACCATAGCACCATGCCTCCTCCGCGAACGGTCAACACGAAGCGGCGAGCGGTGGACGCTAAACCCCACCTTGAAAACTTCGTCGCCGTCTCCCCGCGCGAGACGGAGTCGATGGCGCTAACCAGTGCCACTACAACAACTGCCACAACCGGCCGCCGTAGCGCCAGCACCGGCAGCGGCGAGGTTCAAGGCAGCGCTAACACACTGCGTGAAGCCTCGACGATTAATTCTTCTGTGAGGCCTCTTTCTCCAACATCCGTGATGACGGCCACATCACCGTCGCTCGTCTCTGTAACCACCTCCGCCACTGGTGCGCGCAAGCGAGCACGCGAATTGGCGGAGCGCAGCAGCACCATTCGTCATTCGCAAGGTGGTCGCAGCCCCAGTGCCCCGGCAACAACTGGAGGGCTGGCGCGGCGCCACCTGCAGCGTCCGCGCCGCTCGGGGTCATTTGGCAGCGACGGCAGCCGTATAAGTGGTACTCCTCAGCCGGCGCGCAGCCCGAAGATGTGTACCGAGCTGGACGAGGAGGAAGTTCTCTTTGAGACCATGACGACAAGAGCCTCCCCTGCGCACCTGCAGCACACACCCACCTCGCAGCTTTTGAGCCAGCAGCAAGCGCCGCCCTACTCGGCAACCTCTGAGTGCCGAGACGCGGCACCGCAGGAGCCTGCTGTCGAGCAAGCACTCTTCACGCCTGCCACAGTCGCTCGACGCCCGCAGCCTCAGGCCGTCTTTGGAGCGGCACTCCCGCCCTCGCCGTCATTGGCAGCGTCTGCGCTGAGCGCCGCCTCTCCCGCTGCCTCCTCCGCGTCCCGCCCGTCTTCCCACGACGAAGCGGTGCAGGCTATTTTGCGTGCGAACCCGCCTACGATGACGCGCCCTGTGCAACTAAAACCGGGGTATAGCATTCCAAGTCCGCAAACGCCTTTGTGGGCGGCACTCGATGCGGAGGAAGACGAGGACCACCAAACCCAAACGGCACGCAACAGCGGACAGGGGTTGGAGGAGCCGCTTCTCACCAATACCCAGGTCAGCCTCTTCCAGCTTGGGGACGAGGAGGAAGCAAACATGAGCGATGCAGTGAGGATGACCACGCTGGCTGGCGCGCTGCCACGCTCTGGACACACCTCTACCACCACGATGGCGATGGTATCCACATTGCGCGTACACGTACCGACGACGACGCGCGAGTGCCGGCGCCTTGGCACGCGTGCGGCAGCAAATGGGAGCATCAGCCTTCCAGCACCTGGACGGTCACTGAACTTGCTCGACGAAGACGGTCTCCATGATGACGAGCGCTTTCCTGTGTTCGTTGGGATGGACGGCGACAGCCAAGCCGATGATACCGACGGCGGGGCCTTTTCACTGACGCAGGAGGCGATTCGGCAGGAACGGGCTCAGGATATGCAGGCTGTCCTGCCCCGCTCGCGCGCTTACCGTCGTGCTGCAGCTGCTCAGGCATCCGTCACCACGATGCTGCACGCTGGCAAGCTCGGTAGAGCGGACATGTCCACCCCAAGTCCAGCCCGTCACCGCGCGGTGCGCACCTCTCTCAGCACAGCGCAGCAGCGGGCGAGTCCATACAGCCAACTACAGCGGGACGTGGAGAGTACCATGGCAGCGGCGGCAGCAGGAGCAGCGACTGAGAGGCACATCGCGGGCCCTGCCGCAGATGTGAAGCCTGCTGGGGTGCTCTCGCAAAAGGAGCTGCGGCGGAGGGCCGACATGCTGAAGTGGGCGGAGCACACACGCGCCTTTTTTCACTTCATCGATGCGCGCCCATTGCACGTAACCGCATCTCCGCTGAAGCCCCCACCGTCTACTTTCTCACAACCGCGCCGAAGCCCCACGGCCACTGCCTCGATGAGCCTCGTTCGTCGCAGCCATAGTGCAAGCGCTGCTCCGTCCGTGCTGCCGCCGTCTGTTGCTATGCGCCGCAGCAGCAGCGCCTTCGAGGCTGTCATCTCGCGAGTGAAGCGAGAGGCAGCGGCAGCGGTGAAAACGACTCGCTCCACTTCTGCCAAGTAGCACAGCAGCAGCGCGACACGCAGCGTCGCCGACTGAATCCTAAACGGGCATGTACACGCAGACATACGTCCACGCACACGCTGGTATCGCTTTATTCTGTGCTTTGCTCTTGGGGTTCGTTGTGGCGATGTTGCACCCTTCCACGCCTCCTCTGTTCCTTGCCTCTTGGGGTTCCCTTGGACGCCTCTCCGCCCTTCCTCCCTCGTCCGTGGGGTGTACAACAAGCTCCTCGAGTATGCGGGGCGTGGACGCTGGAGCGCATGGAATGAGCGAAATGCGTGAAGATCCGCCGGGCACGTGTGTGCCCTGCAGCTTTCATTCCGTTCGTGTCTGTCTGCTGTGTCTTTCGACAGAGTGGCTTGCGACAAGCCAAGTAGGGTCCACAAGATGCAAAAGAAAGCGGGCAGGAGATGAGACGTGGCTGTGGGGTACCGTCATCTGGTAGGCTTCCCAGGTGTTCCTGCCGCTGCTGCCCCTCTGGCATCAGTGGCGCACGCGTAGAAGCAGACGTGTGATTAGATGTTGCCCCTCTTTATTTTGTTGGTGTGCTGTTTCACCGCCACCCTCCGTTGATCCTCCTCGTGCGTCATGTCAAGAGGATTCACTTGAAGTGCGCTTTGCCTGTCTGTATAAATACACCAAAGCCGCGTCCCTCGACGCAAAAGAAAAAAAAAACAAAGAAGAATGGCTGGTAGAGATGTTGGCGTCGTTGGCCGCTCCCTGCTTGGCAGCCGTAGTCGCCACTTTCACGTTGGCGAAACCACCAGCCCAGTACTCCCCTTGCACGCTAATGGGGTCCCTGCTGCTCCAGCTGATCCCACACGAGGAAAGCAAAACTGCATTACTCCTTCTTTGCCTTGTGTTTCCTTAGCCCTTGCAGGGGTCGTGACTTGCCCATGTGCGGCATCGCTGACGCTGTCCGCTTCTTCTGTCCGCTTCTCACTCACTCCCGTACTCGCTTTGCCTATATTCCGGATTTATCTCGTACTTGTAGAAGTGCGCCCTCCACAACATCCACCACCACGACGCAGTAGCGGGCTCTCTCCATGCTTGGCACATGAACGACCACAACAGCAGAACGATAACAGCAGTCCTAACCCCACCACCGCCCTCGAAAACGGTCACAAGGTCGCCGCTCCGTTGATAAGTCAGCAGCTCCCTTTTTTTTCATCCCTTTCTGTGCCTTCTTCTTTGCTTGTTAATATCGGGCACATCGCACCCGCCTCCACGCCGTTTTTGTTTTGTTTTGGTGGTGGTGGTGGTAGTGATCTTCGTCGTCTGCCTGTTATTCCCACTAGCGTGCACAACGTGCTTTGACACGAAGGACTTCGCCACCTTTCTTTGTCGGTGCCTCTCTCTCCCCTTCGCGCACCCACGCTGTCGCTGCTTCGCTTCCATCAAGGCGAGCCGAGTATTGAAATTCGAAACGCCAACATAACGTAAAAAAGGATATCGAGACAAATGGCACTCATCCTCTCTCTCGCCCCATCGCCACAGCGCAGTGGCACCAGCTACACGCGCACTGTGCTGCTGTTTCTGGTAATCCTCGCTCTTGTCGCCCTCCTGTTTGGCGGTGGAAACGAAGGCAGCAACCACGGCAACTCCATCAGCGTGGTTGGTCACCCGCGGTGGAGTGGTGTGGTGCTCCCTGCCATGGCGACTGCGGTGCCAAGCGAGGCACCAAGTGCTGATGGACAACACGCTGGCGACGTCGTCGACGCTGCTGAGCCTGCCGAGTGTGCTGTACCCGAAGCTGGTGAGGCGCCCCTGATGAATGAGCAGTACGACTATAAGGACGAGGAAGAAGCAGAGGCGGTGGCGGCGGCGGCGGCAACCGCTGCAGACGCCTCGACCAAGTCGCCAACCGCTCACCTTGACGGGCTGAGCGTCGAGGAACTGAAGGCGTTGTTGGTAGAGAAAAAGAAAGGATGGGTGAACCTGGATCGCTTCAAGGACCGCGAGGCGCTCGTCAAAGCCATTTTTGATATGGACCAGAAGGAGGCGGCGCAGATCGCGTTCCGCGCAGAGGTCGCCGCTGCCGCACGCTGGTATGCGGAGCACCAATCGCAGCTCAAAGCAGCACATCACTGGGCCACGGGTAGTCGCACTCGCCGCGACAACGCCGAAGCGGCAGCCGCTGGCGGCTCCGACGGCGACGAGGCACAGCACGAGGTGCTCGTGCTCTACAACGAGGCCAGCGGTTACGGTTCGAAGTTTGAGGCGCTTCGCAAGGAGCTGCAAGAGTCGGAAGCAGTGAGTCTGCCGAACCTGGCTGACTTTAAAATCGTTGGGCAGGCGTACCCCATGAGTCCCAGGCGAGTCCTGATCAGCAAGGCGCTGCAGGGGGCTTTCTTCGGCACGCTAGGGCTTGCCCTTCTCGGCGATCAGCTCAAGTTCATCCCGGAGTCGGTGCTCGCTGTCCTGCGTGCACGTCGTGGCCTCATCACCAGCACCGGCTTCATGCTCAACGTGCTGAGTCGAGCAGCGCTCCAGAACAGTGCCTTCGAGGTGTTTTTGGACGGCAAACTCATCTACTCCGCCCTGAACGCGAGTGGGCGAGTGCCGACCGCAGCGCTGTTGAGCAACCTCCTCCTCGAGCAAACGCTCTTGAAAGACTACTACGCAGCTACGAAGACAGCGAAGGCGTAGGTGCCTCATCCGCAGGGAGCAAGCGGAAACGGCGGCGGGGACGAACTCGCCGACCGCACAGACACGAAAAGAAGTCAAAAGCGCTCATAGCGGTCGAACAAAGCGAGAAAGTACAGAAAGGCCCCGGCGTCAGGGCGGCAATGACAAGTGCCGGACGAGAAAAGAGATGTGGGGGTATCGGGCACGTCATTGCTGGCTCTCCACTCGGTCTCATTCCCTATTGCCTCTGCTGCCCCTCTGCCTGAGCATCGAGGCTCACACCTCCCCATGCTTGTGCACATCGCTCTCACAGCTCCAGGGACGCATGTCGCGTGCTCTTTCCCCACCCTCCCTTCTTCCCACACCATGCGCCCCTCCCGCTTATCTACGACACACCTGTGTGCAAACGGTACTGACTGCCACATCTGGTGCAAACACGTCCACCCACGCACACGCGCCCCTACACGCTCTCACGATTCCTGCGCGTGCGTGCACCACCATCCCTTGCCGCCTCCCCCTCCCACCTATCCTCTCTCCGTCCGTTCACACAGCGGTACGGAAAGGGGGACGCTCACATCACTGAAGGTGACGGTGGTGGTGAACAGATACTGAAGAGACTGAGGGAAGTAGGAGGAGAGGGCAGCATCAGCAGTGCGCAAGCTCTCTTTCTACGTCTGACACACGCCCCTCCCCACACACACACACTTCCTCTCTTTCCCCGCTTCGACGTTCACCACCCCATCACCATCACGACAAGCTTTGCCTTGACGTACCTTTATCGTGCATCACTCTTATTAGCCTATTACCCCATCATTCTTTTTTCGACTTATTCCCTATCTGCCCGTGCACGCGGAGGAGAGGAGGGCTTGGTTGTTGCGCACGTGTTGCGAAACCAAAAGACGCATCCTCCCCCCTCCTCCCATCGTCACAACCACTACCATAAATATCAGCAGCGGCCACTGCAGTCCCCGTGCATCGACGATAATTAGAAGGTTCAATCGGTGCGTCGTGTGCACCTGCAGGCAGTCGCCACAGCCGCAGCACTTGTTTTCTTTCTCCCCTCGCACTTTTGAAGCGCTGAGCATAGCAAAAAAAAACAAAAAGAACAAAGAAGGGTAGCTCGCACGCATGTCCGTCTCTCTGCTCGTGAAGCGCCGTCCGCGTCGGGCCACAGTGCTGCTTGTGCTTGCGTCGCTGACGCTTCTTCTCGTTTCCGCTGCGCGTTGTGCGAATTCAGCGCGTGAGGTGCCGCCTGCTGTGGAGCACAGCAAGGACCCGTACGCCTACCTCGACATGCTCGATGAGGTGGACCTGCAACAAATGCTATACGAAAAGACGCATGGGCAGGTCCAGGTGAGCGCCTTCCGAAACAAGAAGGAGCTCGTTGCCGCAGTGCGCCAGATCGAGGAGCGCGAGGACGCGGAGGCCAGCTTCAACGAGCGTGTTATGGCGGCAATGCAGCGCAAGGCCGCCCTGACGCACCAGAACAGCGGCGCAGATGCCCCATCGGCGAAAGCTGGTAGTCGGGTGTCGTCGTCGTCCTCGCGGCATCACCGAAGCGCGGCTGAGGAGAAGAATAACATTAAGCACAGTAAGGAGCAAAACACGCGAAAGGCAGTACAACTAATGGATGAAGAAGACGTGATGAAGGCACAGGATGGGCCGAGTCACAGTCAAGAGAAAGCTCGCGCAGCCGATGTATCTGCAGCTGGTGGTGGTGCTGGATACGCAGGCGCGAAGAAAGCGCGGCCCACTCGGCAACCCTCTGCAGTGCATGAGTTAAAAGTGCTGTACTGCACCGGATGAGGATACGCGAAGTATTTTGAAGATATGAAGCAGCAGCTGCAACGTCTGCTACCTAACGCACAAGAGGTACGCATTGTGGGCGGTACCTACCCCACCCCACCTGCCCGCGCCCTCGCCGCAAAGGTGTGCTCGACGGCCTTTCTGACCTCCCTCGGTGTCGCCCTTGCAGGACAGCAGCTCGCGTTTCTGCCCCCCACCGTTCTGAACTTCATTGCTCAACAGCGCGGCATGTTGATAGGTGCTGGTTTCTTGCTCAACATGGTCGGCGGCGCTCTCGGGCAGACCGGTGCCTTCGAGGTGAGCTTGGATGGCGAACTTATCTTCTCGAAGCTACAGGCTGGAGCTGTGCCGACCGTGGCGGAAATACGTCGTATTGTCCTGCAGAAGACGCTGCTGGATAAGTACGGCGATAACAGCGCGGCATCATCGTAGAGTGTATTCGAAAAAGAAAACCGAATAAGGGCAGCGAAAGGACAAGATTGCGCCATGAGCCTTGGCGGCAGCGCTCCCACCCACCGGAAAGTGAGAGTGGATGTGTGCGTTGTCGTGGCGAAATAAAAAGATGTACGCTCGGCACTCTGGCACGTGAGTGTGTAGGTGCACGCGTGGAAGTGGCTAGTGAAGACCTTCGCGGTCTGTCATCTCACCATCCCGCTTCCCGTCTCTCTCTTTCTCGCCGCCTCGCAGCCTTTTTTTTCCGTTTTCTGTTTGTTGTTCCCGCTGCGCATTTTTCACGATATATAGGGGGCTCTACGTGCGTGCGTGTGTGTGTGTGTGTGTGTGTAAGCGAAACACATTCTTCGCCGTCCGCCGATGTAGCGAGGCAAGCGGTCCATGTGCCTTAAGGCTAAGGCTGCTGCCTGATGCTGCTTCCAACTATCTTCAAAATACTTCGCTCAAGTAAAAATGAAAGTGAACAAGGAAACACGCCAACACGTGTGCATCACAGGGAAAAGAAGGTGCGTGTTCTGAGGGAGTCAAACACCGCTCGCCTGCACACTTACTGAAGCTGTTCAGTGGCGGGGTCACACATTGAAAGAAACAAGACTAGGCAGTTTCTGAGTTGTGTGCACGTGTGTATGTGTGTGTGTGTGTGTGTGTGCCTGTCATGAGTAGTGTGAACTCCCACTTGGTTCCGGCTATGAGCTCAAACGTTTGTTTTGGAAGTGGCATCTGAGTCGAAGACTGTGTTGGTGCTCTTCTTACCCTTTGCTCGTCTTTCTCTGCCCTCTGCTCATCTCCCTTTGGCGCCGAACGTGCACATGTGGCATGTGTGGATGTGGGTGTGGGTGTGTGTCTCTGCTCACACCGGCCACTTCTGTCAGCATGTGTGCGAAAGGAGAGAGAAAAGCACAGAGTAGTGGCAGAGAGATGGGAAAAGAAGAAAGGAAAGCAGAGTCTTACTGGCCATCAACTTCGCAACGCGTTTGCTTTTATGTATGAAGGTGTCTCTGGTAAAGCTCGATCCAAGTGTGTTGTACAGATAACGATGGATGGACCCACTGCGTCCCTACCTTGTGTTCCACTCCACCCTGTCGAGCCGCGGCTATTGCCGCTCTCCCCCTTCCCTACCCCCGATCCCCATTTCTAGGATGCAGAAGTGGCATGTAGGTTTGTTGGTGAAGGTGGTAGTGGAGTATGCGATCTGAGGGGTGGGGCGGCGGAGGGAGAAAGGGCGTCCGTGCAATCGTCTTCATCTCCAGAGCACACGAGTCCGGGACACCTGACACCATTTTATTCTCTAGCTGGGGAAGTAACCGAGTTAAGCGGCAATTCCATGGCAGCGTGGAGGCCCTTTGTATGACACGCAGCGAACGTCGTTTTATTATTTTCTTTTCCTGTGTGCGTGTGTGTGTGTATGCGCCTTCTTCGTGTGTGCTACCCTTTTTCGCCTTTCACGCCTCTACCCCATCCCTCCTCTTTTTTTCTGGTGACAGTGTTTCAGAACTGTCCAAGAAAGTTCATCACTTGTGTGTGTGTGTGCCCCGCCCCCACCCGCCCCTTCCCTCCTCCCTTACCAATGGCACAACTCATGTGCGCACACAGTAGTCTCTGAGCGTTGCACTCCAGAAAGGGAAGTCGATGGCTCTCAACAGGACGCCAACATGCATGATCATGCTGCCGTTGCGTTCTCCTTATCTTTCATCTCTCCATCCATCCATCCATCCATCCACGGTTTTCTACGTCCTCTTCCTTGTCGACCACTTTTCGTGTCTGCGTAGGATTCGCCCATGAAGCTCCCTTTTCATCTTTTCCCTTGGTATGAAAACACCAGGCCCACTAAAAAAAATGGCCCTCTCCCTCCTCTTGTGGTGTTGGTCGTCGTCTCGAGTCAGCGCACTTTTTTTTCTCCGTTTGCTTTCGTCGTTTTGTTTCGTCGTCACTGGGGTGTCTCTGCACGAAGACTCGATACATACCTGTATATCCCCCTCCCTTTGACCCAACGCTCTCTTGTCTGCCCTCGCTGTCCCACTGTGCTTGCGTCCTCGCGTGTGTGTGGTGTGTGGTGTGTTCGAATATGGACATGATCATGCTGATGTAATGAGCGAAGGAAAGACGGGATTTGTGCAAAACAACGAAGGAAAAGTGAGTGATACAGGAACCTCCATCCGCGGCCCAAATAGCCCTCACACTTTCGTCACTTCCCTGCGTTCTCGTGTGCAATGAAACCGGAAGAAGGACGAGAGAGATGGGAAAGGAGAGTAGGCAGAGCGAGCTGGATATGTGAGCGAGGAACCCTCTTGTTTGCCTGTGTGCATCGGTGGAGTTCCATGGATGGGACGACATGTCAACTGCTCGAGGCTCTCATGCCTCATCTTACCCCCTCCATGCCAGGTCCAGCAAGTTGAATTTCGCGTAAGTCGCTTTGTCATGACCAGTGATGCAGCACATCCCTCGCACACCTCTCTCTCCCTTCCGTGTTGTGCCTATTCCTTGACACTTTTCCTATTCCACCACAACTCGCACTCACACACACACACCAACCCACTCGTTTTCTTTTGGTGTCGCGGGATGTACCGTCATCTTTTTTGCATCCAGCTCTTCCGTAAATCGCTCCTACTGCTTCACTATCACTGCTCTCCCCTCCCTAGTGTAGTTCCTGCAAGAAAAAAAAAGAACGCCGGTGCTCGTGCCTGTCTGTACTTTATCGTCCTGTTTTTTGTGTCACGCAGTCGCACACTAAAGTAGCTCTGTTTCACACACAACAATTTTACCTCTCTCCTCGACAGCTAGTACAGAGAGGAGTGCGCGCAGAGTAGCGGCACACTTCCCCGACGACTAACTTCGCAACACTCCAGTCTGCCGTGCTTTTAGCTTTGCGTCTCCCCTCATGCCGGCCAAGAATCAGCACAAAGGAGGCGGAGACGGCAGCCCCGACCCTACCTCCACAGCCGCAGACGCGTCGACAAACGTGCCGAAGACGAACGACGGTCCCGCAGTCAGTTCGTCCCTGCCCCCATCCGACGAGACATACCTCTTCCATTACCGCGCCGCCCCGTACTCGAAGCTGTCGTACGTCTTCAAGGGTTTCATGGCCGTCCTGATTTTCTGCGCCATTCGCTCGGCGTACAAGGTTCGCTTGCTCTCCGTTCACACTTACGGATACCTGATCCACGAGTTCGACCCGTGGTTCAACTACCGCGCTGCCGAGTACATGTCCACGCACGGCTGGTCCGCCTTCTTCAGCTGGTTCGACTACATGAGCTGGTACCCGCTGGGCCGCCCCGTCGGCTCCACCACGTACCCGGGCCTGCAGTTCACTGCCGTCGCCATTCACCGCGCACTGGCGGCTGCCGGCATGCCGATGTCTCTCAACGACGTGTGTGTCCTGATCCCGGCGTGGTTTGGCGCCATCGCTACCGCTCTTCTGGCTCTTATAGCATTCGAACTGCAGGAATCCATCTGTATGGCCGCGTGGGCCGCCCTCTCCTTCTCCATCATCCCAGCCCACCTGATGCGGTCCATGGCGGGTGAGTTCGACAACGAGTGCATCGCCGTCGCCGCCATGCTGCTCACCTTCTACTGCTGGGTGCGCTCGCTGCGCACGCGGTCCTCGTGGCCCATCGGCGTCCTCACCGGTGTCGCCTACGGCTACATGGTGGCGGCGTGGGGCGGCTACATTTTCGTGCTCAACATGGTTGCCATGCATGCCGGCATATCATCGATGGTGGACTGGGCCCGCAACACGTACAACCCGTCGCTGCTGCGTGCATACACGCTGTTCTACGTTGTCGGCACCGCCATCGCCGTGTGCGTGCCGCCAGTGGGGATGTCGCCCTTCAAGTCGCTGGAGCAGCTGGGTGCGCTGCTGGTGCTTGTCTTCCTGTGCGGGCTGCAGGTGTGCGAGGTGTTGCGGGCACGCGCCGGTGTCGAGGTTCGCTCTCGCGCGAACTTCAAGATCCGCGCGCGCGTCTTCAGCGCGATGGCTGGCGGGGCTGCGCTTGCAATCGCGCTGCTGGCACCGAGGGGGTACTTCGGGCCCCTTTCGGCTCGTGTGCGTGCGCTGTTCGTGGAGCACACGCGCACTGGCAATCCGCTGGTCGACTCGGTCGCCGAGCACCACCCTGCCGACGCGCTCGCGTATCTGAAGTATTTGCACGTCGTTTACTTGATGTGGATATTGAGCTTCCCGATGCAGCTCATCCTGCCGAGTCGAAACCAGTACGCGGTCCTCTTTGTCTTCCTCTACAGCTTTATGGCTTACTACTTCAGCATCCGCATGGTGCGCTTGCTCATTCTGGCGGGGCCCGCGGCGTGCCTCGGCGCGAGCGAGGTGGGTGGAACCCTGATGGAGTGGTGCTTTCAACAGCTCTTCTGGGACGACGGCATGCGGACCGCCGATATGGTAGAAGCCGGTGACATGCCCTACCAAAACGACAACCACACCAGCAGCGGTCCAGGCGCCCGACAGAAGCAGCAGAAACAGAAGCCGGCCCAGCCTCCCGCCAAAGGCTCCAGCACTACCAACGAGGAGCGTCCGTACAGGACACTGATTCCCATCGACTTCCGCAGGGACGCCCAAATGAACCGCTGGTCGGCCGGAAAGACGAACGCCCCCCTCATCATTGCTCTCACGATCGGTGTTCTTTTACCGATTGCGTCTGTCTTCTACTTCACGTGTATTCAGTCTGCGTACTCCTTTGCTGGCCCGCGTATCGTGTTCCAGACGCAGCTGCGCACCGGCGAGGAAGTAATGGTAAAGGACTACCTTGAGGCATACGAGTGGCTTCGCGATAGCACACCCAGGAGTGCGCGCATTTTGGCCTGGTGGGACTACGGCTACCAGATCACAGGCATCGGCAACCGCACCTCGCTGGCCGATGGCAACACCTGGAACCACGAGCACATCGCCACCATCGGCAAGATGTTGACGTCGCCCGTGGCGGAGGCGCACTCGCTGGTGCGCCACATGGCCGACTACGTCCTCATCTGGGCTGGGCAGAGCGGAGACTTGATGAAGTCACCGCACATGGCGCGCATCGGCAACAGTGTGTACCACGACATCTGCCCCAACGACCCGCTGTGCCAGCAATTCGGCTTTTACAGAAATGATTACCATCGTCCAACACCGATGATGCGGGCGTCGCTGCTGTACAACCTGCACGAGGCCGGGAAAACAGCGGCCGTGAAGGTGGACCCATCCCTCTTTCAGGAGGTGTACTCGTCCAAGTACGGCCTGGTGCGCATCTTCAAGGTCATGAACGTGAGCGCGGAGAGCAAGAAGTGGGTTGCTGACCCGGCAAACCGCGTGTGCCGCCCGCCTGGGTCGTGGATCTGCCCCGGGCAGTACCCGCCGGCGAAGGAGATCCAGGAGATGCTGGCACACCGGGTCTCCTTCGATCAGGTGGACAAGGACAAGAAGCGCAAGGCGACGTACCACGAGGAGTACATGGAACGCAGCAGAGCACTGGATGAAACTTAGAGACGCAGAAAAGCAAGCATGGATTCTTTGTTTACACACGCCCATCTTCTTTCAAAGAGTCCATTTTGTGCCCGTCCAACATGACCCGAGCCCCCTCCCCTTAAGCCGGCCTGTCACAGACCCCATCTCCTGGTGCAAAGCAGGGCAGACATGCCCTAAAGTGATGTGCCGGCCCAGTCATCTGAGCACGGCCTCTGGCCCAAATGCTACCCCCTCAGAGGTGCCTCAGGGCTCCCTCGCACCAGCAGGCAGTGTGAGGGCCGGGTGTGGGATACGCTCGAGTCAGCCTAACGCTTCGCCTATTATATGAACGCTAGAGTCATGTTTACTGACGCATATCGCTCCGACACCACCCCGTCGAGGACCTGACCAGCCGACATCAGCAGCAATGAATCGAACTGGCCACCCCCCTCCCCTCCTTTGTGTCGCAGGCGCTTGGCTTCCCCACACAGAGTGAGGGTACTGGACCCTATGATGCTACACTGGGGTGTTCCCCGTCATGAGGGTTGCACACGTCCATATATGGGGCAAGGAAACCCTCAAAAGAGATGTCTATGTGCTCTTCTTCACCCACTCCGTCTCCGCCCTCTCTCTCCCTCTGCAATGGGCTTCTTCTCTTTGTGTGTGTGTATTGTTGTTGTGCCCTGTTGGCTCCCTTGGTATGATAGACACGCCACTCCAGCGCACCACCTACCACCTCTTCACTTCTGTCTTCTCTCGTGGCTGGTTCAAAGACACGTGCAGCGACAGAATTACTGTGAGGAGGATCAAACGTGCCGGGTTTCACAGCGAGCCACCCTCCCCCGCTCACCATGCCCTCTCTCTCGCTTGCAGGTGCCCCAGAAGCTCACCTCCCGCTGTCTTGCATGATGTGGCGGCGGAGAGTGCAGTGATGCGTGCACGTATTCCTCATGTGCTTCCTTTGCGTTGATGCCGGGAGGATCGCCCGTTATCAGGGCTTGTTGAGTGGTGGCCCCCGCCTACAGGTCCACCGAGTATTTCCCACCCACCCGACCCCTCCCTTCTCCTGAGTCACACCCTTTTTTTCCTCCCGGGATCATGAACTCAATTTTAGACACAAGAAGCTGCCGGGGACCACTCCATTCCATGGAATTGCCAGCTGTTGTGTGGAAGTAGTGCGACGGGCGCAAACGCTCGCGCTTGATCTTTCTTTGGTCATGTATAGCTGCTGTTGCCGAGCTCTGTGTGTGATGGGGTGTGTAGCTCGGCGATTCAGTAGCAAAACGACTATGGTGCATGACAGAACTTGATGACTCTCCCAAGCGCTCACCCCCCTCCCCCCTCTTACCACGCTCCGGATAACAAAAGGAGTTTGGACGCATGCTTCCTGTTTCGTTCCTCACGTGCGGGGAATCGGAGAGAGAAATGGAGGAGGACGGTGAAAGGCATGGGAATGTTGCTGTGGCGAGTGTGACATGTCGTGGCGGCATCAGAGCCTCGCCGTGGGTGGGACACCAAAAGACGGTCAACGTGTGTAAAGGTCGATGGCCAAAAAAAAACTGACAACTTGGCTGGTGAGAGCTTTTAGCACCGGCCTTGAGGAGACGTAAGCGCTGCTCTCTTACCCGCTGTGGGTGTGCACGGGTAGGAAGTTATGTGAACGTGTGTGTGTGTGTGTTCTCAGAAGGCGTGAGATGAGCGTTTGGCCGCGAAGGACAAGCGAACTTTCGGCGTCGGATGAGCTTACCCCCCCCGTCTCTCTCCGTTCTCCTACGATGCGCTCCTCTGGGTCCACGCAAGATTCCTTTTTTTCCGGCTGCCGGTACAAACCGCCAAAAGTCAGCCGCGGAAGAACTCAAGCTCGCTCTCCCTGTGCGGCAGTATACCAGGCACACCTCAGCCGACTCAGCAGGGAATCACATGTAACTGGCAGCGAAGTGATGCATCTGCCTATAACCCCCATTCGGCACTCGTGTGTCCCTCTCCCTTAACTCTCGATGCCTTACCTTATCCTCTTCCCGTCCCTCTTGCATTCCACCCCATCACCGCCACCTCTGCCCTCGACAACAACGCTGCAGAGCGACTATCTCAAGGGCACAGCAAAGGGGAAAATATATATAAAAGGACTCTGCTCTAGGGAGCACAACACGCCAAAAGGGTACAAAGGCGGAGATTTCGCGCATCTGTCAGCCGGGCAGCGTCCTTCACCGGTCTCCTCCTCTCTCACCCACCCCACCCAACCCACCACCTCTTTTTTCTTCGTTTGATTTGAACTTATCCCCTGCAGCTTCTTTGATTTGTCGTGTTTCCGTTTCCTTTTGTCGTTTTTTTGTTGTTGTTGCATTACTATCCTGCCCTCCCGCTTGATAGTCGTCACTCTCTCCCCGTGTCGATATCGCCTCGGCTCCACGGCCGTTCCTCATTCCACGTGACCAGACGGACTCACAACCTTTCCCCTTATATTCACCCTGCCTCTGCGTATTGCTTGTTGAACGCGGGCGCCTCCCCTTTCCCTTCCCTTTTCCTCTCTCAGCATTCCTTAACTCAAATGGGATCAAAAGGCACGATAGCTGCACAGCACGCCACCAAGGCACCTCGACTGAAGGGCGTGCCGCGTGCCACCACTGCCCCTACTGCCACTGGGCCTTCTGTCAGCACCGGTGCCACCTCTGTCAAAGAAGGGGTTTCTCGCACATTCACTGGGGTCCGCATGCTGTTATTACTCTTCTCCTTTCTGTACAGCCTCAAAAATGCATATGCCGTTCGCCTGATCTCCGTTCACACTTACGGATACCTGATCCACGAGTTCGACCCGTGGTTCAACTACCGCGCTGCCGAGTACATGTCCACGCACGGCTGGTCCGCCTTCTTCAGCTGGTTCGACTACATGAGCTGGTACCCGCTGGGCCGCCCCGTCGGCTCCACCACGTACCCGGGCCTGCAGTTCACTGCCGTCGCCATTCACCGCGCACTGGCGGCTGCCGGCATCCCGATGTCTCTCAACGACGTGTGTGTGCTGATCCCGGCGTGGTTTGGCGCCATCGCTACCGCTCTTCTGGCTCTTTGCACGTACGAAGCCAGTGGGTCGACGGTGGCGGCCGCCGCTGCCGCCCTCTCCTTCTCCATCATCCCAGCCCACCTGATGCGGTCCATGGCGGGTGAGTTCGACAACGAGTGCATCGCCGTCGCCGCCATGCTGCTCACCTTCTACTGCTGGGTGCGCTCGCTGCGCACGCGGTCCTCGTGGCCCATCGGCGTCCTCACCGGTGTCGCCTACGGCTACATGGTGGCGGCGTGGGGCGGCTACATTTTCGTGCTCAACATGGTTGCCATGCATGCCGGCATATCATCGATGGTGGACTGGGCCCGCAGCACGTACAACCCGTCGCTGCTGCGTGCATACACGCTGTTCTACGTTGTCGGCACCGCCATCGCCGTGTGCGTGCCGCCAGTGGGGATGTCGCCCTTCAAGTCGCTGGAGCAGCTGGGTGCGCTGCTGGTGCTTGTCTTCCTGTGCGGGCTGCAGGTGTGCGAGGTGTTGCGGGCACGCGCCGGTGTCGAGGTTCGCTCTCGCGCGAACTTCAAGATCCGCGCGCGCGTCTTCAGCGCGATGGCTGGCGGGGCTGCGCTTGCAATCGCGCTGCTGGCACCGAGGGGGTACTTCGGGCCCCTTTCGGCTCGTGTGCGTGCGCTGTTCGTGGAGCACACGCGCACTGGCAATCCGCTGGTCGACTCGGTCGCCGAGCACCGCAAGACGAGTCCGAAGGCGTACGCATTTTTTCTGGACTTTACCTACTCAATGTGGCTGCCGGGCACAGCATTGCAGTTGTGCGCCGCAGCCATGGGATCGCGGAAGGAGGCGCGGTTGTTTATGGCCTTGTACTCACTCGCCACCTACTACTTTTCAGATCGCATGTCACGCTTGATGGTGCTGGCGGGGCCTGCGGCTGCCGCAATGACGGCAGGAATCCTGGGCATCGTGTATGAATGGTGTTGGGCGCAGCTGACCGGCTGGGCGTCTCCGAGCCTCTCTGCTGCTGCCAGCGAAGACACGGACAACTTTGACGAAAGTGCAGGAGAACCTCAGACGCAGTCCAGCACCGCAAACTGTAAGCGTGGGGTGCGATCTCATGCTGTTGCCGCTATAAAGTCCATGAAAACTGCTGTGAACCGTCTTCCTCTGGTGTTGCGAGTTGGCGTCGCTGTGGCCATCCTTGCTGTCACCGTTGGTACCCCGTGGGTCTCTCAGTTCCAGGCGCGTTGTGTTCAGTCTGCGCACTCCTTTGCTGGCCCGCGTATCGTGTTCCGGGCGCAGCTGCGCACCGGCGAGGAAGTAATGGTAAAGGACTACCTTGAGGCATACGAGTGGCTTCGCGATAGCACACCCAGGAGTGCGCGCATTTTGGCCTGGTGGGACTACGGCTACCAGATCACAGGCATCGGCAACCGCACCTCGCTGGCCGATGGCAACACCTGGAACCACGAGCACATCGCCACCATCGGCAAGATGTTGACGTCGCCCGTGGCGGAGGCGCACTCGCTGGTGCGCCACATGGCCGACTACGTCCTCATCTGGGCTGGGCAGAGCGGAGACTTGATGAAGTCACCGCACATGGCGCGCATCGGCAACAGTGTGTACCACGACATCTGCCCCAACGACCCGCTGTGCCAGCAATTCGGCTTTTACAGAAATGATTACCATCGTCCAACACCGATGATGCGGGCGTCGCTGCTGTACAACCTGCACGAGGCCGGGAAAACAGCGGGCGTGAAGGTGGACCCATCCCTCTTTCAGGAGGTGTACTCGTCCAAGTACGGCCTGGTGCGCATCTTCAAGGTCATGAACGTGAGCGCGGAGAGCAAGAAGTGGGTTGCTGACCCGGCAAACCGCGTGTGCCGCCCGCCTGGGTCGTGGATCTGCCCCGGGCAGTACCCGCCGGCGAAGGAGATCCAGGAGATGCTGGCACACCGGGTCTCCTTCGATCAGGTGGACAAGGACAAGAAGCGCAAGGCGACGTACCACGAGGAGTACATCAAAGAGGCGAAGAAGATATCCGGATTCTGAGTGTCTGATGTACTATCGGCTCTTTGGCTGAGGGGGTGGAGAACGGAGAGGGTGGGTGATGATAGCCTTCATCTGTCTCTCGCTATCGGCATGTCCTCTTTTTTTATCTGTAGTGGTCTGTGTCGCCCACGCTCTAGCCCTCGAAACTTTTAGGACCACGTTGGGGAGAGGACAGGGGTGACAAGGTGGTGTGCCGTGGACGCTGTTGTTTGCCTAATGGTTGCCGGAAGAAGGAAGAAACAGTCATTATAAAAGTTGAAGCAGACTCTCAAGTGGGGGCGCACGATTCGGCTCTCCAGTGGGTAACAATGTATCGAGCCCGCTCGTCAGCACAGTTCTTGCGGATTGTCGGTGGAGGGTGGAGAGCCGCTTTGTTATTTTTTGTTTCGTTGGCTCAGCATACACATTTCGCCCCTGATGATGCCGGCAACCTCAGTGCGTGTTATCTCAGGGTCTAGTACCCACTCTTTCTGGGGAAGTCTGAGCTGGCTCTACGCGGGAAAGACTTGCGGTGTCATGATCAGCATGGGACCAGCTTACTATGAATCGTGTTGGCAATTCAACCAATAGGTGCATCCACCCACTGCCTCTCTGGTTTAGCTGCGTTGCACTGGCATTGCAGTAGGCTAAAGGGCCCCTGACGCTGTTGGCTGCCCCAGCTTCTTGACGAATCCTGGATGCAAATTTTTGTTCTGAAAGAGACTTGTTTCACTCCTCCTCCCCTCCGCAGCCGGAGGGGGGGGGCTGCCAGGCATTTGGCCGCCCAGGTTTTCAGTATTCCGATGTGACAAGAGATGAGAAGCACGGTGGTAATGCCTCCGTGCTCACATAGCAGGACATGCGCACAGGTGTGGACCTTCTCCTTTGTTCTCGTCGGCGTTCCTGCAGTGACGCTCTGGATTTGCCGCGATGACCCTACCAGACGAGCACACTTCTCGTCGTGCTGCACACCTAACAGTGGCCTGGTGACACGGGAAATCCTGTCGATCAGGTGCCAAGCGACGTCGCACTCAACCTTCACGCTATCGGGGTGGGGGCCGGCCTGCGCTCCGCGGTGTGGGACACGAGATGATGGCCCAGCTGGGGAGGGGGAGGACCACCCCGCGCCATTGGCCCAATGCCAACCCCTTCACATGCGCAAGCGATAAAGACAGCCCAGCCATGGCACAGCGCACACCGGGGACACGGAGATGTCACCACACCGCCGAGTGACCACTGTGTGATGAAGCTCAGTATCCACTCTGAGAAGGAATTGAACCGGGTGCCGCGAGCGATGACTGGCACCGAATTATGCTCTTCCCACAGATTGAACGGGAGACGCTACCGTGCCTTCGCTGACGAATCAATTCACGAAAACCTCGCCTACACCGCAGCCGCACACAAGCGAGGATGCGCAGTACAGGGAGGGAAGGCGGATCGCCCATGCCGTCACACCCACCTCAGGCACTAAGCATCCCTCAAAGATAAGGTAAACTTCATCGCTAGTCTCATGACTGAGACCACCGGGAACGTTGTCCCGCCTGGTAGAGCCGCTCACACACTGCTCAAGGCCCCAGAAGCGACGTGATTCGAAGCAACTCTTGAGAAGTTACCGTGCACGTCGCCAGACCATCCCCCTCTCTTGGTCGTCATGGCCATCAAAACAGCCAGCCTCAAAGGATGGATACGGTCCTGCTGCGCCTTAACTCTGCCCCGCCCTGTGACGCTGACCAACAACCGGCGCAAAAGCCCCTCCAGCGAATCGCCTCGCGACGACTGCGCGGCCATTCAGTAAGACAGGCCTTCAGCCACAACAGTACGGCCTCCTGTCCTCACCCCGCTCCGCGGTAGACCCTCTGGGAATTTCTCCCCCAACAAAGCAGTGCCGCGCCAGCCAGGTACAAAGACAGCCGCGGCGTTTGTCGACCCTGCGCCCGCACGCTGGGCTCCCTACATCGCGGAGCCGCATCGGCCCACACGCCTCAGGAGTCATCGAAATACCCACGACTCGACCTGCCTAGCGCAGGACAGTGGGCACGCACGCATGCGGTCCGTCAAAGCATCTCCTCCACTACTCCTGCATGGCACGCCCGCAGTCAGCGTTGCTCCACGGTACCGCCGCGCGGCCGGGTGGTGCTGGTCGGCAACTGCACCAAGGTCCCTCTGCACCTTCACCCCAAAGCAGCCGCAGTCGCAGCGGCCACCCCAAAACACGCACACAGCGATGCTGCGCCGCACACGCCGCATAGCGGTGTCGTCAACGCCTCCGCAGCTCTCGCACCGGTGTCCAGGCATCGACACCCCTCGGTGCGCCACACGCGCGCCCTCCAGACGAAGAGAAACCCAGCGGCATGTAGGCAGCGACTCTCCTGCGATGCGCTATCGCGATCATGCACGCACAGGCGTGCACGGGCAAGGGACTGCGGCGCCCTTGCGTTCTGCGACCGCACCGAGCGTGGAGCAGGGGTGCGGGCACCTGACCTGCTGCGAAGACAAGCCAATCGTCCAAGATACGCAAGAACAGGTGCGCCCGCTGTCGCGGACTCGGTCTCCCTCCTTATGGCGCCTTCATCAGGGCCCCTACAAGGGTGAAAAGTGGCATATTGCGACGTGTTTAGTTCCAAATGGCAACCCTCCTGACCCGTCGCGTGCGACTCTCTTCTCAGTTTGTCTGTGACCATTGTGCAGTGAAACATGGCGACAAGGTATGCGAGCTTGCGATATCGGCACCGTCAGAGGAGCGGACGCCAACTGCATGGATCACGGACAGCGGTATCCAGTCTCAGACGCCAGGCCGACATCCCTAATTGCCTGCATGGCAGGCGTCATCCCTTGTCCCCGTGAACAGAACCGTAGACGCGGCCCGCGTGGGTCAAG
>NC_018338.1:448583-511083 GCF_000234665.1 Leishmania mexicana MHOM/GT/2001/U1103
CAAGAAGTGGGTTGCTGACCCGGCAAACCGCGTGTGCCGCCCGCCTGGGTCGTGGATCTGCCCCGGGCAGTACCCGCCGGCGAAGGAGATCCAGGAGATGCTGGCACACCGGGTCTCCTTCGATCAGGTGGACAAGGACAAGAAGCGCAAGGCGACGTACCACGAGGAGTACATGCGCCGGATGCGTGAAAACGAGATCTGACGGTAATGGCTGCCGCACCAGCAACAAGGAAAAAGCCAAGACGGCGCGTGCACTGGTCGGTGTTGGTGGTTCGACGGACAATCTCGGGGAAGAGGCTCGCGGGAGCAGGGCACCGAAGAATGCAAAGAGAAGAAATTAGCCGCTCCAAGGGCGTCCCCAACCTCCTCCTCAGTTGTTGATGGGCTTGATGTTTTCGAGTTGGATCGAGGTTGGTGGACAACGCGAGGCGAGAATCCTTTCCTGATGGTGTCCCGGTAAGGCGAGGAGAGGCACAGAAAAACAGACGGATAAGCGATCTTGATTTCCCGGCTCGTGTGTCCATGTGTGTGTGTGTGTGTCTGTGTGTGCGAGAGTGCATACGTGACCCCTATCACTCGTTCTTTCGGGATCCACGACCTCTTGTCGGGGCTGTGAAATGCGCAGAGCAAGCTTCGTCTGTAGCACTCGACTGCTCTCTCTCTCGCCCATGCAACCACCAAATACCTCATCTTTCATCCCAGGCTCGCTTTTCGCTAGTGTACCTTGTACTTTGATCCCTCTCGCCCTGACGCTCTCGTCCCCCTTATACCCGTGTGTTTATATCCTCTCCGTTTCAGCTACATGCACACACACACACGTATTGTTGTACACACATCCGTAGGAGTAGCAATATTGATAGAGGCATAGATCGAAGGTAATAAGATAGTGGTGAGTGCACATGTCCTCAGAAAGGAAAAAACCGGAGCATTAGCGATCAAGCGGAGTAGCATTGCCGCGAGAAGAATATCAGCCCCCCCCCCTCGTCACCACCATCACCACCACCACCGCCTTCCTTCCGTACGGTATCGCTTCCCCACACCCTCCCTTTGCCTGATTTACGTGTCTTTCAACGCACACCTCAGTTGTCAGAGCCGGTAGTGAAGAGGAGGTGGTGGGTGTGTGTTGTTACCACGCATGGAGCAATTCTGTTCCCAGCATCACCCACCCACCCCCTCTCTGCCCACTCCCTCTTTTGGTTTACCTTCATCACCATGAGCTTACAGAGAGTGACAACCGTGAACATGCTGCGCTCCGGCGCTGCCACCGCTAGCTCCGCCGCGGTCTCCAGTCGCGGCGTGGGGCAGCGCAGTCACGGCCTGTCGCCTCGTCAGGTCGGCATGCGTCTTGGTAAAAAGACGACGAAACCAGTCCCTGGACTCCCTAGTGCTGGTGCCTTGGCACTTTGCGTGCACGACCGCTTTCAACGGTGGTGTAATGCGGGAGGCGATGACACAACCCATGGAGTGCGGCGATTCAGACTGAGCACTAGTGCCCAGCACAGCGGCCATCTCCGCTCCAGTGAACGCTCCCTGTCGGCGGGTAGCAAGGATGAAGCACCGAGCACAGCCATCCGAAATGTCAACGCCAGCACCATTGACGCGAGGCTCGCCGCGAAGGACCTCGCGGCTGCGGAGGAGGAACTCCGCCGCCTACAGGAGAACGTTGACGCCTTCGCCGACTCCTCCTCGTCTTTTCGGGAAGAGGATCAGCACCCCAGCGGAGATGTCGCGACTAGTGCGGCGCCGCTGACGTCATCCTCCCCTGTCCCGAGGGAGGCGATCGCTTCGACAACCGCCGCCGACGTGGAAGGCAATGCAACGATCGTTGACAGCGGTGGCGGCGCCGTGCCTGAGTGGCCGGAGCCGACGCTGGACGATATTGACCGCTCCATTCCGCAAGTCGACTGCGAGTTCATCGCCAGCCTCATCCGAAGCCGCAACCTCCGCCGAGACGAGTTCCTCACCAAGAAGGAGGCCGTTAAGCAGCGCGTAGAGGAGCTCACCAAAAAGATGACGTCGACTGTGAACGAGGTCGTCAAGTTACCCTTTGTAGGCGGGCTCGGTCTTGGCTGGCTCAGCAAGCTGAAGGGGGGCGATGAGGCAGAGGGTAGCGAGAGTGGGCTGGTGGCCACGACCACCGAGGCGCCGGTTGTTGCGTCGGGAGCGGTGCTGGAGACGCTGAGCGCGGAAGAGAAGGACCTGCTGCATACGACTCGTCCCGAGTACGACGACGGCTTTGTTCTACTCGATTGCCGCACCGTGAACGAAGTGACTTCGTGGGGCATTATAGAAGGCGCCAAGGTACTGCCCGCCCACGAGCTCTTCGAGGCCTTTCACGCGGCCCCGGAAGAGTTCATGCAGGACTACGGCTTTGCCAAGCCGAGGCCAGAGGATATCATCATTTGCTACTGCCAGTACGGGCCGCGCTCGCTGATGGCAGCGCAGATTCTGAGCTGGATGGGCTACCTAAAGGTTATGCACTTCAGGGACGGCTACTACGAATGGGGCAAGCAGTACAACCTCCTCCTACGGCGATGGATGGAGCATGATAAGGAGAGCGGCAACGAGCTTCGCCGCCTCGCTACCTTTCGCGCCGGCCTTGAGCTGCAGCGTGAAATCGCCCCCGAATTCAACGCACTACCGATGCAGGAGGCCCGCCAGTACCTGCGAGACACGACACGCAGCCCTGGTAAGTTGGTGGTGGGCGATGGTCTGCGGCTGGAGGCGTACAAGATGGTGGCGAAGCTGACAGAGGGACTGGCACCGGCCTCGCTGCCTGGTGTTCTCGATGATGATGACATTGCCCCAACTGGTAGCAGGGGTGCTGCGGAGAGCCAGAGCACCCGGACGCGTCGACTCGGGGAACAGCAACTGACGCGATTTCTCGAGCAGGCGACCGGCCTGGACCCGAAGAAGGAGCTCAGTCGGCCAGCCCTCTCTATGAACATGGGCCAAGCCCAGGCGACGGTGCTGGACTCCTTGGCGTATGGGCACGAGCTGGGTGCCTCCCCGGACGCCAAGACATCGCCTTTGTCGCAGCCGCCGCGACGGAACTAGACGGAGTCCTGAGAGACACGCACGCACAGTTTTCTTCCTTTGCGTAGGTGAGGCCGCTTGCTGAGGTGCAATGGGCAAGAAGGACGGAGTACGCAGCGGCCCTGATTGCATGATATGCATGCAGGATGGTGCTGCTCCGGTGCCACCTCCGTCCTGGAACGAGTGGTGCCGTGGCGTCGTTTCGGCGCACGTTGAGTGCATCTGTTGGTTGCTCCTCCTCTCCCCGTCACTCGCACCCGCGCTCTCCCTCTCTAGCCGTTCTCTGCTAAGGGGGTATTCGACTGCATATGAGTCCCACCCCGACAAAGAAAACGGGAAGAGAGGAGTGGATGACGTGCCACTCTTGCTCTTCTTTTATGGGCTGGCGTCCAGGTGCTCACGTGTCCCGCACGCTCCATGGACCCGCAGCGTCCCACGAGGTGAGTGCACCGTGAGTAACCAGGTGGGCATGCAAGCACCTTTCACGCCCCCTAACCGCCTCTTTACATGTGGGGGCAAAAGTCGACGAAGGGGTGTCCCCGTCACTGACAAGACATCATGCGTCCGCCACCCCTTCCCACACTCCGCTCATCCCTGCCCCCCCTCCCTCCCTCCCTCTCTTTCCCAACAGCAACTGCATGAGTAAGTGAAGCAGCAACTCCACACACACACGCATTTTTTTTACCCTTTTCATTCGTGTTTCCATCCTGTTAGGCTTGACATCGTTTCGAGTCTCTCTGACAAAAGCCCGGGATCTGTGGTTGCCCGTGCCGTTCGCTGGTCTTCACCCCTCCTCCCCCACCTCCGCTCTCTCCGCCAGCAGAGTTCCGTTCCTTACCGATAGCCAAAAAAAAGCCGAAACCAAGAAAAAAGAGCTTAACCATGGCGGATGGAAAGACCTCTGCATCTGTGGTGGCGGTCGACGCCGAGCGCGCGGCGAAGGAACGCGACGCGGCCGCCCGCGCGATGCTGCAGGGCGGCGGCGTCTCACCAGCTGGAAAAGCTCAGCTGTTAAAGAAGGGCCTCGTGCACACGGTCCCGTACACTCTCAAGGTCGTCGTGGCGGACCCCAAGGAGATGGAGAAGGCCACGGCAGATGCGGAGGAAGTGCTCCAGGCTGCCTTCCAGGTGGTCGACACTCTCCTCAACAACTTCAACGAGAACAGCGAGGTGTCCCGCGTCAACCGATTGGCGGTCGGTGAGGAACACCAGATGTCTGAGACTCTGAAGCATGTAATGGCCTGCTGCCAGAAAGTGTACCACTCGTCGCGCGGCGTCTTCGACCCCGCCGTCGGCCCGCTCGTCCGTGAGCTGCGCGAGGCCGCCCATAAGGGCAAGACGGTGCCGGCGGAGCGCGTCAACGACCTCCTCAGCAAGTGCACGCTGAACGCTAGCTTCTCCATTGACATGAGCCGTGGCATGATCGCCCGCAAGCACCCGGACGCGATGCTGGACCTTGGTGGTGTGAACAAGGGCTACGGCATCGACTACATCGTGGAGCACCTCAACAGCCTCGGCTACGACGACGTCTTCTTCGAGTGGGGCGGTGATGTCCGTGCCAGTGGCAAGAACCAGTTGAGCCAGCCCTGGGCCGTCGGTATCGTGCGCCCCCCCGCTTTGGCGGACATTCGAACTGTGGTCCCGGAGGACAAGCGGTCCTTCATCCGTGTGGTCCGCCTCAACAACGAGGCCATCGCCACTAGCGGTGACTACGAGAACCTCGTTGAGGGCCCCGGCTCCAAGGTGTACTCGTCAACCTTCAATCCGACGTCCAAAAACCTGCTGGAGCCGACCGAGGCGGGCATGGCGCAGGTCTCCGTGAAGTGCTGCAGCTGCATATACGCCGATGCCTTGGCCACCGCCGCGCTCCTCAAGAACGACCCGGCGGCCGTCCGCCGCATCCTGGACAACTGGCGCTACGTGCGTGATACCGTCACCGACTACACCACCTACACCCGTGAGGGCGAGCGTGTTGCCAAGATGCTCGAAATCGCTACGGAGGATGCGGAGATGCGCGCGAAGCGCATCAAGGGCTCGCTGCCGGCGCGTGTGATCATCGTTGGTGGAGGTCTGGCCGGTTGCTCGGCTGCGATCGAGGCGGCCAACTGTGGCGCGCATGTGATTCTGCTGGAGAAGGAGCCAAAGCTCGGCGGCAACAGCGCCAAAGCAACGTCCGGCATCAACGCCTGGGGAACACGTGCGCAGGCGAAGCAGGGCGTCATGGACGGCGGCAAGTTCTTTGAGCGCGACACGCACCGCTCCGGCAAGGGTGGCAACTGCGATCCGTGCCTTGTCAAGACGCTATCTGTAAAGAGCTCCGACGCGGTGAAGTGGCTATCCGAGCTTGGCGTGCCGCTGACAGTGCTGTCGCAGCTCGGCGGCGCGAGCCGCAAGCGTTGCCACCGCGCCCCAGATAAGTCGGATGGTACCCCGGTTCCGGTGGGCTTCACGATCATGAAGACTCTGGAGAACCATATCGTCAACGACCTCAGCCGCCATGTTACTGTGATGACGGGCATTACAGTGACAGCGCTGGAGAGCACGAGCCGTGTCCGCCCTGATGGCGTCCTTGTGAAGCACGTGACGGGGGTCCACCTCATCCAGGCCAGCGGGCAGTCCATGGTTCTGAACGCCGACGCTGTCATTCTCGCCACCGGCGGCTTCTCGAACGACCACACGCCCAACTCGCTCCTGCAGCAGTACGCGCCGCAACTGTCGTCCTTCCCCACCACCAACGGTGTATGGGCCACAGGTGATGGTGTGAAGATGGCGAGCAAGCTGGGCGTGGCGCTGGTAGACATGGACAAGGTGCAGCTGCACCCGACCGGTCTGCTAGACCCGAAGGATCCGTCGAATCGCACCAAGTACCTCGGTCCCGAGGCGCTGCGTGGCTCCGGCGGCGTGCTGCTGAACAAGAACGGTGAGCGCTTCGTGAACGAGCTGGACCTGCGCTCCGTCGTGTCGCAGGCGATTATCGCGCAGGACAACGAGTACCCCGGGTCCGGCGGCAGCAAATTCGCGTACTGCGTGCTGAATGAAACCGCGGCGAAGCTCTTCGGCAAAAATTTCCTCGGCTTCTACTGGAACCGCCTCGGTCTCTTCCAGAAGGTGGATAGCGTCGCTGGTCTGGCGAAACTGATTGGCTGCCCGGAGGCGAATGTGGTGGCAACCCTGAAGCAGTACGAGGAGCTCTCCTCCAAGAAGTTAAACCCCTGCCCGCTAACTGGCAAGAGCGTGTTCCCTTGTGTGCTGGGTACCCAAGGGCCCTACTACGTCGCCCTCGTCACACCGTCGATCCACTACACCATGGGTGGCTGCCTCATCTCGCCCTCGGCGGAGATGCAGACGATAGACAATAGCGGTGTGACCCCCGTTCGTCGTCCCATTCTTGGTCTCTTTGGCGCTGGCGAGGTGACGGGCGGCGTGCACGGTGGCAACCGTCTCGGCGGCAACTCGCTGCTGGAGTGCGTCGTCTTTGGCAAGATCGCCGGCGACCGTGCGGCCACGATTCTGCAGAAGAAGAACACGGGGCTATCCATGACGGAGTGGTCGACCGTGGTGCTGCGTGAGGTGCGCGAGGGTGGCGTGTACGGTGCCGGCTCGCGCGTGCTGCGCTTCAACATGCCCGGCGCGCTGCAGAGGACTGGCCTTGCACTTGGTCAGTTCATCGGCATTCGCGGTGACTGGGACGGCCACCGACTGATTGGCTACTACAGCCCCATCACGTTGCCGGACGATGTCGGTGTGATTGGCATCCTTGCCCGTGCCGACAAGGGCCGCCTGGCGGAGTGGATCTCTGCCTTGCAGCCTGGAGACGCGGTGGAGATGAAGGCGTGCGGGGGTCTCATTATCGACCGCCGCTTCGCCGAGCGCCACTTCTTCTTCCGTGGCCACAAGATTCGAAAGCTCGCCCTCATCGGTGGCGGCACGGGTGTCGCGCCGATGCTGCAGATTGTGCGGGCTGCGGTGAAGAAGCCCTTCGTGGACTCGATCGAGAGCATCCAGTTCATTTACGCCGCCGAGGACGTATCGGAGCTGACGTACCGCACCCTGCTTGAGAGCTACGAGGAGGAGTACGGCTCTGAGAAATTCAAGTGTCACTTCGTTCTCAACAACCCTCCTGCCCAGTGGACCGATGGCGTCGGCTTCGTTGATACCGCTTTGCTACGCTCCGCCGTGCAGGCGCCGTCCAACGACCTTCTGGTGGCCATCTGCGGTCCGCCGATCATGCAGCGTGCGGTCAAGGGTGCCCTCAAGGGTCTCGGCTACAACATGAACCTCGTGCGCACGGTGGATGAAACAGAACCCCCCTCGGCCAAGATTTAAAGACAACCACGAAAAAAAAAACAGCGTAGGTCTCTGTGTAATTCCATTCGCCCCGCTTCTCACACCTGGGTGGAGGGGCGAGAGAGAAAAGAAAGCACACGCGCGCGCAAAGGAGGGTGCGCTACTGCTGAATGAGGCGAGACATCACGTCAACCTCACTTTCTGTGCTGCGTTCACATGCACACAACACCCATCACCTCACGAGGACTGGTCTCCCCGTTTTTTTTTCGTTTCTATCCCTCTGGCCCTCCCCGGCTTGTAGGCTCCTACCGTTTTTGCGTGCGCTTTCTTCCCTTTTTTGAAACTGACTTGGTGCGGTATGCTCCTGGGTACCGCGCCACACTGCGCACGTGCGTGCGTGCGCGTGCATGTGTGTGTGAAGCGTGCGCTACCTCTGATTCTGTGTGGTGCAGGTTTTTCTTGTTGTTTTCGTGGCATGCTTGTGTTTCTTTCGAGCTTTGTGCTCACATTTGCGCACACACAAGCACAGACAGAAGGTAATATTTTTCCGCATGCATGACGCAACACCCACTCACCGCTTCTCCTTTGTTTTGTCTTTTTTTTTGCCACACCCGTCCTTTTATTCTCCATCTCTGTCAAGTGCATGCGTGTACGAGCCATCACGGCGTGAGCGTGGGAGGAGGAGGACGGTGTGACGTCCACAACGATGAGTGCAGCATACGTACAAAGGAAAACGAATATATATATATATATGATGCAGACAGCTCATACAAGGTGCAAGCGAGAGTTGGGCATTACCACAATGAAAGGGGTCACACCAGCACATCCGGAGCACACACGCACACGTGTAAAGGACTCTTGTGTGTGCCCGTGCATTACCATTTCAGCGGCAGGAAGAAAACAGAAAAGGGCCAGAAACGCACTCACCGGTGTCTTCCTGCTATGAAAAACTTTTATTCCGTTTTGCTGCTTGTTCCTGCTGATGAATGGCTGACTGATATTTATGCTTGATGTAATGGATGCTCTTCGGCTTCTCAGGGCCATTTTTTTTATGGAGGGCGTCTTCAGCACTTCAAGGGTAATGTGATTTGCGTGCGTTGGAGTGTAAACGTGTGTCTGTGTGTGTGTCCTGGCGGAGAGGCAGGGGCGAGTGGAACTTTGCCGCTGTTTGCTTTCTGTCGTCCTTCCATGTACACAGTTTGACCCCATTTTTTTTCCTTGGTATGGAGAGGGAGGGGGGCTGTGATGGTGGTGGTGGTTCTCTCTCCGTTGTTGTCATCGTCGTTTGGCTGTTGTTGTTTTTCGTGACCTCTGCGGTTCTTTTGTTTTTGCCTTTCACCTTGTTGCCTGCGCTGCCTTTCCTCTCTTGTCTCGTCTATCTTTGATGCCTCTTCGCTTTGGCTTTTTTGTCTGTTGTTGTTGCTCCTCTTTTTTTCTCCACGAATCAGCCAGAGTATACACACACACGCACGCACCCTGACAGCCTGCGCCTTTCCTCACACTCCCCCTCTCTCCTCCAATACAAAATCGCAAGAGGGGCAGAAGGCAGCGGCGGCGAAAGGTGGACATCCATTTCCTCGAAGGGGGTGAGTAGAAGGAAAGTGACAGGGGAGATCGCAGCAAATGCCTGCACATGTTTCAAGCATTGCCGCCACCATCACCCTTTTCTAATTCCCCAAGGTGCTTCGTGGAAGGCTCAAACCAACCCAACGAGAAAGATTCGCGTAGCGCCGAGTCACACCCGCTGGGTCACTTGTCTTTGCAATCTTCTGAGAGGAAGCAGCGCGTTTGCGCGTGTGCGAGAAAGATCGGATATGTGTCCATGCCTTCCCGTCTCGGGGTCCCTCTTTCTTCTGTCCTTTCTGGTGCAGTCTCAGTGACCCCGGGGTGAGTGGGTTGCACCATCTCTCTGTGTTTTGATGTGTGTATCTGCGGGCAGAGCGTAGCAGACTGTTCATCAGTCGTTGCCACTTCCTCGTTTGTTCTTCGTTTTTCTTCTGTTTTCCCCTTGTGCGTGCGCCTTAGTCTATTCTTCCCCACGCTCTCCGTTTAGTGGCCACGTCGATCTGTGTCCTCTCTCGAATTTCGACTCGCTGTGTGAAAGCGACGGGGAGAGTGCATGGATGTACGAGTACGTTCATCCATGTGCATGTAGCAGCTCTCTGCCCCCCCCCTACTCCCCCCTTTGCTCGCCGTCCTTTGATCCTCTCTTTTTTTCTACATGTATCTTGTCCATGATTTTCTCTTCATGTTCCTGAACCTCTTCTGTTTTTTTTTAGGGGGTCACCTTCGCTGGCGGGAACAAATCGTGAAGGGAATGCGACGTAGGGTGATGGAAAGAGAAGGAGGCAACGCTAATATACGGAAAACGCCTGTGTCAAGCAGTTCCGCAACAACGCAGCAGTCCTTTTTCCCCCTCTGAGCTCAGTGTTGCCCCTAAAAACAAACCATAAAAACCACACGGTCATTTACCACTCGCACGCACATTCCCTGCGCGCAATTCTCGACATGCCCACTACCTCTGAAAAAGATACTCATCTTTTACTTTCCATTCTATTCTAGTATCGTCTATCCCCCTTTTGTCTCCCTGTCGCACCAGCACAAACCCGTCCCCGCTGCCCTATTCTCGAGCTGCCTATCAAGTCAAAATGGCCAGAAAATGTACCTGTCCTTTTTTGCGAGTGGTGTCGGAGTGCCGCACCGCCAAGATCGAAAATCTTGTGCGCACAAAATCGTGAGCGCGTACACACACACACGCACACCCAATGGAAACCTGTGCCCCAGCGCGTCAAGGCGCAGCGATGGTACCCCCTCTCTCTCCCCTTACGCTGAGAGCACGCCATTGCCGCGAACGCCGTCTCTCTTCTGATTGCATCCTGTGCGAATGTGCCCTCTCCCACCACCACCACTCTGATGCAGTGTACCCTGCACTTCTTTGACGAGAGGGATGGCGCACACTCAGCTCCACCTCCACGTCCTTTATTCTCCCTCCAAGCCCACCGCCATTTCGCGCTCCCCTCGCAGATGTGAGCAGTGCCGCACGTTGCGTGCCATCAGTCTCAGCGTTGCGCCTATTTGATGGGACTTGGATATCCTTCCTCGCTGCCTTGGTAACAACCGCGGCACGCGGTGTTTCTTCTTCTCGCTGCTGTATCCTCTTCCATGGGAATAGATCTGTGCGCGTGTCGTCTGCGCAACGCGTCCACCACGTGGAAGTGGGCAGAATCGATGAAAAAGAGAGGTGGGGTCACCAGAGAGAATCGCACGGAAGGGCAATCCTGTTGTTGTTGTTTTCATGAAGTGGACGTGGACTTCATCGACTTTGGTTGTCGTCGTGGGGCCCTCTCGACGCCGTCCCTCGTTACTGCTTTTCTTTTGGTCATGTGGAGGCTTGCAAGGACGGGTGCCCGTGAAGCTACACACGCATACACACCAACAGAGGTGTAGTATTAGCCATGCGCGGCCCCCTCCATACCCTTCCCGCGACTGTGACTCATTCCATTTATCTTTCTTGATGCTGGTCTTTTCCGCTGCCGTGCCACCGCGCTCTCCACCAAACATGTGGGCAGTGATCCACACAAATATATATATATATATGTACTGAAAGTGTGACTCATCGCCAACATTGCATGTCTCTTTTCCCGTGTCTGTCCTGTTATCCCGCCAGCTAGCGTTCTCCTCTTTTTTTGTCGCCGTCGCATGCTCTCCGTCCAAGGGGAGAACGGCGAGACATGGACGATCTCCTCGTCGGTGTCTGCCCCCCCCCCTCCCTCCCCCCTAAAGCTGCACCGTCGCTTTCTTCGTGCCTTTTTCGGGCTGATGCTCATTGTGTCCGTGGTCGTGTCGAGTGGTCCGTTTCTGACCCCCTCCCCCTCATCCGCTCCCCCTGCTTCAGGGCGGGAGTTTTAGGAGGAGGGAAGATGGGACTTCCTGCCCCGAATGTGTCAAGACCGGGGTTATGATGACGCGGTTGGGTGATCGGAGATCACCGGGCCCGGTCGAGGCAGCTCTTCACACCGCTTCTTCCAGTGCACCACCGACTTGCGAAGATCTGTGATTGTGCATCGGTCTCAGTTACCACACTCTGTATCTTCCAATACACTTCCCATGCAATACGGGGCAGAAAAAAGGGGAGTAGGCAGACAGTAACTGTATTCCTCTACGTGTCTTCGCCATACACACCTATTCGGGCACCCCGGATGACTCTCGATTAGGCTGATCATACGCCTCTTTCTCTTTCGCGCACGCATCGCGTTTTGCTCACCTCATATTCCCCGACTCCTCTACTGTTTACCTCTTCGATCTCTCTTGCTCGCTTTGCGCGTGTGTGTGTGTGTGTGTCGCTACAGTCTTTACACTCTTTTCTTCGCTTTTACTCCTGTTCTGTGCCCCACAAGGGCAAGGTTGTTTCTTGGCACACGCGGACACTGGAGCAGCTGGGGACTAGCTTGTCGTGGACGTGTCACCACTTTTGGTTCGGTTCGCGAGGGGAGCTACAATATTGCTCGTTGCCTCTCCTCGTTTTCTTCGCGGAAGTCCCCATTTCACGTTGCGCCCGTTGGCGCCTTCACTGCTCACTCTCCCTGCAGACAGAGGGAAGGTGAGTCAAACAACCGATCGCTCAGCTGTGTATGCTCTCCTCACCGCCAGCTCTTTCTCCTGAGTTGTTTGATTTTTCGCATCCACCGGCGCTGGTGTCACCCCATCTGACCCCCTCAGAGGGAAAGGGAATTTAGGGGGACAATGCGCGTGGTGCCTGGCGAGCGTGTGCGCCGCCGAAACAGCAGTGCGAGTCCTCGCTCTTCCTCGGCAGCAGCAGCCGTTAGTCGCGGTAACAGACGTCGAGGGGGCAGCTCTGGTGTTGGTCGCAAGCACCTCCTCTCGTTCATCCCGCAGCATCGCGTTCTCGCCCTGGTGTGCCTTTTGCTTGTGCTGCTAATCTCGTTCGTGTGGGTTGCGCATCGCGACAGCGAGACAAGCGGGAGAAACCTGAAGTGGTGGTGGATGCTGTCGTGGTTGGAAACAAAGGCATCTTCCATCTCCCCTGCCTCTCACCTCACCCCCACCCCTCCAACAGAGGGACTTAACACATCCTCTGGCCTCTCCCCATCCACTACATCAACCCCTGCCGCCATGTCTCGAGTAGCCCCTTCAGTAAACCGTGTCGTCATCATCGGCAGCGGACTTGCAGGGCAGTCCGCAGCGATCGAGGCCGCCCGCGAGGGCGCTAAGGAAGTTGTCCTCATTGAAAAGGAAGCGCGCCTGGGGGGCAACAGTGCCAAGGCCACGTCTGGCATCAACGGCTGGGGTACAGCAGTGCAGAAGGCCGCCGGCGTGGACGACAGCGGTGAACTCTTTGAAAAGGACACGTTCGTTTCTGGCAAGGGTGGCATCTGTCAGGCAGAGTTGGTGCGGACGCTCTCCGACCACAGCGCAGAATCCATCGAGTGGCTCTCCTCGTTTGGCATCCCGCTGACCGTCATCACGCAACTCGGCGGCGCGAGTCGCAAGCGCTGCCACCGTGCCCCAGACAAGCCGGACGGGACACCGCTCCCGATCGGTTTCACCATTGTCCGTGCGCTGGAGAACTACATTCGCACAAACTTGTCCGGCACCGTGCTCATCGAAACCAGTGCGCGTCTCATCTCACTGACACACAGAAAGGAGGGCGACGTGGAGGTGGTGCGAGGCATCACGTATGCCACGCAAACTGGAGGTGGCGAGGAGCAGACTCGCGAACTGCATGCTGACGCTGTCATTCTCGCCACCGGCGGCTTCTCGAACGACCACACGCCCAACTCGCTCCTGCAGCAGTACGCGCCGCAACTGTCGTCCTTCCCCACCACCAACGGTGTATGGGCCACAGGTGATGGTGTGAAGGCGGCACGTGAGCTGGGTGTGGCCCTGGTAGACATGGACAAGGTGCAGCTGCACCCGACCGGTCTGCTAGACCCGAAGGATCCGAACGCCAAGACACTCTTCCTCGGCCCCGAGGCGCTGCGTGGCTCCGGCGGCGTGCTGCTGAACAAGAACGGTGAGCGCTTCGTGAACGAGCTGGACCTGCGCTCCGTCGTGTCGCAGGCGATTATCGCGCAGGACAACGTCTACCCCGGAACAGAGAGTCGCCGTTACGCGTACTGCGTGCTGAACGACGCGGCTGCTGACGCATTTGGTCGCAGCTCGTTGAACTTCTACTGGAAAAAGATGGGGCTGTTTTCTGAGGCTACAGACGTCGCCGCTCTTGCGGCTCTCATTGGATGTCCGGAAGAAACCTTGACGCACACGCTTTCCGAGTACGAGAAGATCTCCGGCGGCCAAAACCCCTGCCCGCTAACTGGCAAGAGCGTGTTCCCTTGTGTGCTGGGTACCCAAGGGCCCTACTACGTCGCCCTCGTCACACCGTCGATCCACTACACCATGGGTGGCTGCCTCATCTCGCCTGCAGCAGAGATCCTGAATGAGCAGATGCACCCGATTCTTGGTCTCTTTGGCGCTGGCGAGGTGACGGGCGGCGTGCACGGTGGCAACCGTCTCGGCGGCAACTCGCTGCTGGAGTGTGTCGTGTTCGGTCGCATTGCCGGGCGTCACGCTGCACGCCACCTCGGCCCAGCGGTGCCTTAGTCACACAACTTGATTCTCTTCGGTGCATTCGTCTTATTGCGACACCCTTTCGCACACACCAAAACAGCGCAGCGATTCCCTTTTATCGTCGTCCGTGTCTCTGTTCTATTTGCCTCCTGCCCCAATTAAACTGCCAGGCCTCTCTGCTTGCTCTTCTTTGCCTCGGGCTCTCCTCTGGCGCCTGCCTCGGTGCCACCGTGCGGCGCGCGGCGGGCCTCTTCCGCCCCCACCCCGAGGCCCCGCCCACGTCCCCACCCCCGCGAGGGCCGAATGCACCCCCCAAGGCCCCAGCCCCCCCCCCCCCACCCTGCCCCGACCCCGGCCAAAGCGGCCCCCCATCCAGGAAACCGGAGAAAAAAGCCGGGGCAACCCACGAAAAAGGCGGAGAAAGAGACGGGCGACCAGCCCCGACAGCGGGGAGGGGCCGGGCAGCCCAAAGATGAATCCTGGGGGAGGAGACGGCAAACGCGACCACCGCAGCGCCAGCGGCGACGATCCCATGACAGCGGTGCCTTTTAAGATTCCGGCTGCGGCGACTGCTCAGGGGACCCTTCGCAGCGGCAATTTTGAATCCACGGCGCGGCTTTTGCAAGCTTTCCCGCCCCGTGGAGGTGGAAAAGGCGCACCCTTAGCGGACCAGGCCTGGTGATATTGGCGCATCCCGGGGCTACTTTGGGTCGTTTTTACATCACTAAATCGCACAAACGCCGGGTCATCGAGCGCCAAAGTGGTTGATAGCGCCGCACCCGACAACTTTCAGCGGTGGGGAGATGCAAACCTGGAAAGTGACCCGGGGCCCTTTTCCACACCACTGCCCGCGCCCCGCCTGCCGGACCCTAGGCTGCACCCGCCCACCCTGAAAGCCACGCGTGCAACCACCCAGCTTCCACCATGGCGGGGCATCAAACCGTAGAACTGCGCTGGCGCGGCCGGCCTCTCTACAAAAAACGAAAGGGGGCGAGGTATTAGCCACCAAGAGGCGTTCGCAGAACGAACAACCAACGCCCCACACCACCTTCGGGGAATGGGGAAGCCGCAGGCACCACGAGAGACGAACCACCGTGAGCAGAAAGAAAAGACAAAACCACGAGGCACCCACGCCGGAAGAGAAAAGGCCAGGTAAAAAAAAAATAAGACCCGAGAACCGAGAAAACACAACCACACGCGCAGCCACACACACACACAAAAAGCAAGACGACCGGAAACATAGCCACAGCGACCGCAACACTTATAAATATACATGCAGACAGAATACACCGGGGAAAAAAAAGGCAACACACAGCCCTCTCGAGATGACACAACCCGAAGAAAGAAGAAAGGCAGGTGAAAAAGATAGCGCGTTTTCGATAAAAAAAGGAGCCGCGACAATGAAATACGGGATGCACAGACCCTTTCCCTTTTCACACGGACTGGCGCTTTCAAGAACCAAAGAGTGGCAGACGGTAAAAGCAGATGCCCCGCGACACGGGGTATACTGGACCCGGAAAAGGGTGTTACAAGACACACAATCGTTCAAAAAGAGCCGGAACGAAAGAAAACAGAGAGGAAGGAAAAAAAGATACCGGTTGAAAGTAAAAGTAAAATGCGAAGAAAAACAAAGAGCAGCCCAAGAGCACAAACCCCAAGTTGTGGAAATATTGGCCCTGGCTGAAAACAAACGAAAGTCCCGTAGCCCCGGGACGCTTCCTTTTGACTTCACAACCCCCTTGCAAAACCACACAAACCACCATTTTCCTTGACTGAAAAATCACCAGAAAGACGCCATGTCTTGCGACAGGGCTTCTTGGCCGGGGTCTCTGAAGCGCCCCCGCCGTCCATTTGCCTGAGGGGACCAAAAGGCCATCAATACACCAGGCTGGAGATACCACGAAGCCAAAAAAAAAGGGGGCTGCCAGAGAAAAAGCCCACTTGTTATTATGACCCTAGGAGCGCCCAAAGGCGCGGGACAAAAAGCACGATGCGGAAGCACATCGCGGCCACGGAACGCAAAGCCCACCACTTTTCACGATAACAATTTTTTTACGGATGGGTAAGGCCAAGAAAATTCTCGGTGTTTTTATTAGTTTTTGAGAAACGAATCTATAGCTTTATTTGGCGCGGTGATCCTATTTGCGTGATGGCGTTATTTGGCCCCACCCTTCCAAACTTACAAACCCCTGTTTTGTTGTTTCTCTTTAAAAACCGGATATCGGCTAAGTTTTTCAGGGTTAATGCCCCAAAACATCCCGGCAAGAAGCGGGTGTGTGCTACAGAAAAAACATGTTTTTTTCGGCGTGGGGTGGGGGGATTTGAAGGGGTTGCCGGGCAAGAAATGGCGGACACTTGGGATTTCCCGCTCGAAGGTGTGCAGAGACGGTGGCGGCCTCCGTTGGAACAGCGCCGGGCGTCGGTAGGGGGCCGTTGGCTGCTCGGGGGGGTCTGATAGCATCCGCTGTGGCGTGGGGGGCTTTTTTCCCCCAAAAGATGGCCAGACACGGTGACCCCGGCAGGGCCGTCGTCTTGTTCTTTGTTTTGGCTGTTTCAGGAAAAAAAGCTGTTGCCGTCGTGCTTTGTTACCCTTGGCTCCCTATGTGGGACCTAAATGACCGCTAGCGCACCACTTTCCACGGCGCGCGTGCGCCAGCAGGCGTTTGACGTTGGATGAAAGAGTTGGGCCCAAAAGGGGCCGCCCGAAGGCAGCTTTTTTTACGCAGCGGGTGAGGCAACGCGGCTGGGGTGGGGTGGGCGGAAACCGTGGGGGTTGAAATGCGCAAGGACAATAAATTGCAGTTATTCTGAATAAGGAAGAGTCCATGGGGAACCCCCAATCAGGAAAAATAACGCCCTGGGGAACCAAGGCCTGAGGCCTGGGGCTTTGACGGAAGCCTGTGGATAAGAGAGCCCTTGGTGGGGTTCTTTGCGGTCTTTTTTTGCGTCAACTTTGGGGGAATATTCACACCTCAGTTTCACTGAACCCAAGTGTCAAAACCTCAACTCTAAATTCGCCGGATTACTCTTGACGAGGTTTTGGTGATATTGCGTGGTCGGGCGCGTTTCCCCATCGCCTGCGTAGGCTGCGTGGCGGGGGTGTTGTTATGAATATGGTGGGGAACCGCCCGCTTCCTATTTGCCGAGCTAGTGGTCGGCAAAGTTGCGCCGCTGGAAACGCATGGTCGTGGGTGTTGGTGGTTGTGATTGCTTCTTCTGTTTTTCCCATTCTCTAAAGCTCAGCCGGATCCCCCCCTTCTCCACGAAACGGCTGAAGTGCAGAGGAGAGGCGTGTTGCATTCGTGAAGGCTGACGTTGCGGTTGCGGTGGGGAGGGGGGCGGTCGGTTGTCTCCATGGCTGAACGGTCAAAAAGAAAGTGTAGAGGGTGAGGCGGGTGCCATCAGGAGAAAGTGCAGACTCCCTCAAACAGGCAAAGGGAGAATAATGGAGCCCTGCCGCAGCGCCTTTTTGAGCGTTGAGGCGCGCAGCTTTCATTAGGCTGGACATTGACTCTATTTGGCTTGTCGGTGGTTATTAGAGGTGGCCGAAAAGCTACTTGGCGCGATGCTTCGCCCACTCCATAGCGAGTACATAGTTGACATTTCCCACAATGCATAGGGATAAGCGTTGATGAGGCAAATGCACTGGTGCATAGGGCCAGTAGAGAGAGGAGGGTGTTCAGCTGCTGCGTTGAGACTCTAAGTGCCGGATACAACATTGTGAGATGTGAGTCAAGTGCTTGTATCCTCTTCTGGATTCCGCATTAATACTAAATAAAGGACTGGGGGTTCACCTCGCTCGCAGAGTTGATCTTTCTCGCTAGAGGAAACCACGTAATGGAACAGTACTACTTCCTCATCACGTGGAGCAGGTTCATACCATGTTTTCTGTCGTGAAAGCGTATGGAATTCTGCTTACCGATTCAAACAAACAAAAAACAGCTAAACTTCACCTCTTTCTCTCACACCATATTTTTATTGCTTCAAGATGGAAAGAAAGTAAGTGTGGGAAAATGGAGGCGAAGCACAGCAGCCGTAATCCTTTAACGGGAAGGGAATACAGCTCCCGGTACTTTACTCTTTTGAAAGGGCGCGAGCGGCTCCCTATTTTTGCAGCCAAGTCGCGTATTCAAAAGCTGGTGAGTCAGTATCAGACGCTACTTCTCGTTGGAGAGACAGGCAGTGGAAAGACAACTCAGGTTCCTCAATACATTTTGGAGCTCAATCCGGAGCACGGAATTGCTTGTACGCAGCCGCGGCGTGTCGCGGCAACAAGCGTGAGTGAGCGCGTGGCTGAGGAGATGGATGTTGAGCTAGGCGAGGAGGTAGGGTACTCTATTCGTTTCGATGATAAGAGTTCTGAGAAAACGCGGCTGAAATACCTGACAGATGGTATGCTTCTGCGCGAGGCGATGACGGATCCGCTGTTGAGTCGCTACAGTGTCATTGTTCTTGATGAAGCTCACGAGCGCACTGTATCGACAGACATTTTGATCGGCACCTTGAAGGAGCTTCTTCCAAAAAGACCAGATCTCCGCATTGTAGTGATGTCTGCGACCCTCGAAGAAAAGCGCTTTCAGGAGTATTTTTCTGAGGCACCGCTTGTCCATATTTCCGGCCGTATGTATGGTGTTGAGGTGTACAACTCAAAGGCACCTGAAGCTAACTACGTGGAAGCGAGCATTCGCACAGCAACGCAGATTCATCTGTACGAAGGCGAGGGCGACATCCTTATTTTTTTGACTGGTGAAGATGAAATCGAAACGACTGTGGAGCGGCTGCAAAGCGGTATCAGGATGGCAGAGCACAGCAGTGCCAACTGCCACCACGGCCCCGTTGCAGTCTTGCCTTTGTACTCCGCCCTACCCCCGTCGCAGCAGCGGAAGGTGTTTCAGACAGTACCGGAGGGAACGCGCAAGATAGTTGTGGCGACAAACGTGGCCGAAACCTCATTGACGATTGACGGTGTTGTTTTTGTGATTGACTGTGGCTTTTCGAAGCAAAAAGTTTTCAATCCAAAGCTTCGAGTGGAATCGCTGCTTGTTACACCAATTAGCCAAGCGAGTGCTCGACAGCGCTGCGGTCGTGCCGGGCGTACCAGGCCGGGAAAATGCTTCCGACTCTATACGGCAAAATCTTTTCACTCTTCTCTGCAGCCCAACACGTACCCTGAAATTCTTCGTTGCAACCTCGGGAGTATTGTTTTGCATATGAAAAAAATGGGTATTGAAGATTTGGTGAACTTCGACTTTGTGGAGCCGCCGGCGCCTGAGACGCTGATGCGCGCGTTGGAGTTGCTCAATTACCTCGGCGCGCTGGATGACGATGGCAATCTGACGGAGGAGGGGAATTTTATGTCAGAGTTTCCGGTCGATCCGGAAATGGCATCAATGCTTTTTCACAGCCCTAAGTTTGGATCTTCTGAGGATATTGCACGAATTTGCGCTATGCTGTCTGTGCAAAATCCATTCATTACTCCTTCAAATGACCAGCGAGGCCGTGCATTGCGGTGCCGCGAACAGTTCTATCATCCAACAGGGGACCACATTTCGTACCTGAACACCTTCAATGTGTTCTACGAGATGAAGAACCAGAGCTCCTCTTGGTGCACCGAGAACTACATCAATCCTCGGGTTATGAAGCAAGCGGTGAACATTTACCGCCAACTTGTCGGAATCTTGCGACGTCTAAATTTGCCTATTTGCAGCACGTACACAGCGCAGCAGCGGCGTGTGCAGGGTCACGACGTTCCAGCGGAGTTGGAATTTGCAAACGAGGTGCGCCGCGCCATAGTGAAAGGTTACTTTACAAAGGTGGCGCTCTCTCTTCCGACAAAGCACCAGTTTATGACGCTTAAAGACGATGTTAAATGCCTTCTTTTTCCATCGACATACCTGAACCGCCGCCCCAAATTTGTGGTATTTAATGAGCTAGTCCTGACGAGCAACACGTATATTAGAACGGTAACAGCTGTCTCTGAAGACTGGCTGATCGAGTCGAGCCCTTCGTATTTCGCCCATGATGAGTTCGAAGGGATTACGAAGCAGGTTTTTGATGAGGTTTTCCGAAGGCAAGGGAAGGAGAAAGAGCGTCGTTCGAAACGAACACGGACACCTAGTGATGACTAGCCCCTTTCTCAAAACACACACAAATCCGACTCATAAGTCTATAATTGTTCTCGCTAAATCGCCTATTGCTCTTATGTCCGTAGCGTAACGACGTCTAAAACGAAAAGTGAACAAAGACAAAGAGGCTTCGATAAAGCGCAAAAATCCGTATGGTGGTGTCTTGCTGGCCGCACTAGTTGATCTCGTCTCGATTGAGAAAGCTCTTTTTTATTTGAGCGCTTGTACTGAGACTTGGTGGTCTTCTTCTGAGTGCAAAATCACGCGCGCTTAATGAAGAGGAACAAAACAGACAGCAAAGGGAAATGGAACTCCTCTTTCCTTCTGATACCGTCTCTCTCTCGGGCGCATCTTCTCTCTCCCTCTTATATCTGCAACTGTATCTCAGAGCTTTTCTTAGATTTTTTTCCTCGCCGGAAGAACAACAGAAAGATGAAACTCTTCTTTGCAGCAGTTTTAATTGCCGTTTTTGCCGTCACATTAGTGTCGGCTGGCATGACCGAGTCTGATTTTAGGAAGATGAAGGTTAAGGATCTTCGTGCTTTCTTGCAGGATCGCGGGCTGGAGTGTGCAGGGTGCCAGGAGAAGAGCGACTTTGTCCGCATGGCGTACCAGCACCGCGACACGAACCCAGTCGGAAGCGCGGTGAAGCGTGAGATCCCCAACAAAAAGTTTTGGGAGGCGTGGGGTGATATCGCGAAAAATGAGTGCCAGAATGCTGTGAGGCGGCGTGGAAACGATGAGGGTACCGAGCCATTTTCCACTATTTGCGATACCATTCATTCTGCAGTTGATTCTTACCTGATGCAGCATGGAAGACGTGTTGCCAATCAACTCAAGAAGACCCCGCAGGACCTGCTGAAGACCTCGTTCAAAGACATTTACTTTGAGGCTGGTTCTCACCTCTTTCAGACGCTGGCGGATTACTGCCTCGGGTCTCCTTCGTTGCAGAAAACGTGTCAGTCCTTAGGGTCTGTCATGAGCGCCATGGATGGTTCGTCTGGTGCAGATTTTCGAAGTTGGACTACCAATGTGGGAATTGAAAATACGAATCCCATGTACGAAATCATCGACGGGCGTGCCGATTTGTGAAGAAAGGGCTTTTAGGGATTTTCCGGAAGGTTTAGCTCTTTCTCAATCAGGTCTTTCTTTCCTTTTCCCTCAGCGCGCGGTATGCAGCACTCTTTTATCTAGTTTTCCCTGACGTCTAGCGCGAGATGGGCTCTCGTGACTAGTCCTTGTTTCCCCAACTCTGTAACCGAAAAAACACAAACTGTACATAGGAAGCAAGCGATATCATTCTGTAGCTTCCTGCCCAAAGTTTCAAAAGGCTGTCTAGGTACTCTTCAGCGGCTCCAACTTTGCTGTCCTTTACTTCTAGCCGCTTACATTACCTCTCCGTGACATCGAGCTGTCCAGGTGGCTCTCATCTCTTCTTGACTAGGACAATGCGGAAATTCTCATCTCCCTTCAACTTCGACAGTTCACCGCTTCGTCCCTGTGTCTTCCACTGGTTTACTCTGCACACTATCCGGAAAGCTATATGCTGAACGCCAGTAGCTGACAATCAGAAGTCTGTTTCGCTCCCCTAACTACTCCTTTTGCTTTCTATCATTTTGTTTGTGTTCGTCTTCTTCCTCTACAGACAGGACACACACACACACACAATGAAGTCTGTGCTCATCACCGGCGGGAACCGCGGGATCGGACTGGAGACGGCGCGCCAGTTGGGCAAGCTTGGCTACTATGTAATCATTAGCTGCCGCGATGAGGAGAAGGCGAAGGCCGCCATCGAGAAGGTGTCCGCAGAGGGTGTGAAGGCTGACTACGTAGTCATGGATGTGGTGGATGAATCCTCTGTTGCAAAGGCAGCTGGGGAGGTGTCCAAGAAGGTCAACGGCGTTCTCGATGCGCTCATCAATAACGCTGGATATAGCGCTCCTTCCGGCGACATGAGCCGCGTCGACCTCGATGAGATGCGGAAGTGCTATGAGGTGAACGTGATCGGGGCTATATGCGTGACAAACCACTTCCTGGAGATGGTGAAGAAGTCCCCCGCTGGTCGGATTGTGAACGTTGGGTCCATCATGGGGAGCTGCGAGCTGAACGCCGCCCCCCTGAGCCGCACTCCGTACAGCTGCTCGAAGGCTGCCCTGAACATGTACACTGTGAATCTGGCAAGGTCGCTGGAGGATACGAAGGTGAAAGCGAATTGCGCTCATCCTGGGTGGGTGAAGACGGACATGGGTGGCGCCAAAGCACCATTGGAAGTCACTGAGGGAGCGGAGACGAGCGTGTACCTTGCCACGCTGCCGCCCGATGGCCCCACCGGCGGGTTCTTCCACAAGCGCGATCGTCTGGGCTGGTAGCTGTAATAAAACGCTTCTCTTACTTCTACCATCTCGAGGGACCCCTTCTCGCTCGAAGCTGGAGCCACTCTGCGACTGCTTGTCTTCCACGAAGACCAACAGGCGTGGCGTTCCTCGCCTATTGCTGCTTGTGAAAAGGGGATGCTGAAAAGTCTTATTGTTTTGGCCACAACAGCGCGCCATATATCGCAGCTCTGTCGCGCGCCACACTTGTGTCTTTCTCTTCGTTTTGCGAGCACTTTCACTATATATGGCGGCACTTTGCCTCCGTTTTCTCTGCACTGAGTGTTTTCATCGTTCCTGACTCTGTGGGAATTCATGTAAACTTCTCGTAGTATCTTGTGACTAATGGCAGTCGATGGAGGCTCGACTCTTCGCTCCTTTGCACCTTCAAAAGTGTGCTGCGTCGATGCTGACGGGGAAGTTTTGAGTGCTGCACCGATCGAAAAAAAAACTATCCCTACTGACTTCTCACTTCCTGTATCTATTTCGCTCCTCCACGCGCTTTGCTCTTCACAGTGAGTTCTTTCACACTCCCAGTTTCAAACCCGATTTGTGCATCTTGCCAATCAGCTGCACTAGCACTCATACCCACCCGCCACACTCACTCGTCGCCATGTCCGCTCCGCAAAAGGTGGCGCTTGTGACTGGTGCCAACCGTGGGATTGGATTTGCGACTGCTCGTCGCCTTGGTGAACTTGGTTTCAAGGTACTTCTCGGCGCACGTGATGCAAAGCGCGGTGAGGAGGCCGTCAACACGCTGCGTAGCGACAAGCTGGATGTGGATCTGCTGCTGATGACGCCGACGGACCACGCCTCTGTGGAGGCCGCTGTGCAGAAGGTTGAAGCTGATTACAAGCGCCTCGATGTGCTAATCAACAATGCGGCTTTCATGGATTTCGACAACAAGGTGTTCCCCTTGAACATCCAGCGCATGCGCGATGAGTTCGAGATCAACTTCTTTGGCACCGTGGACATCACAAACAGCTTCCTCCCGCTGATGCTGCGGTCGTCGGAGGCGCCGCGTCTAGTGTTTCTGTCGACCCCGCTTGGAACGCATGAAACGGTGGACCGCCCGCAGAACAAGTACGCGCACCCCAACTTGACAGCGTATAAGTGCACCAAGTCCGCTGTGAACATGTACGCGCACAACCTTGCCAAGTACCTCGAGAACTACTCCGAGGAGGCTGGTGGAAGCGCCGCTTCTGCGAAGGTGAACTGCTGCTACCCTGGCTATGTGCAAACTGATATGTGCTTCAACTCTAAGGAGGCACACTTCACTCCCTACGAGGGCGCTGAAACGAGCGTGTGGCTCGCCACCCTGCCGGCGGACGGCCCGACTGGCGGCCTGTACCACCGTGCCCAGAAGCTGCCATGGTAGTACCAACGCGCGGGGTGTTTTTTTTTATTGGCAACCTGTTCTTTTGCACTAATAGGATCGCCTCTAACGTGTTAGATGAGGAAGCTTTCCCCTGAAAGCGCACCCGGATTGCACCTTGTTTCCCTCGAAAACGTATATCCTTACATTCTATCTTTCTTCTCCCTTGCTCACCTCTCTATCGGCATTCCCCGTTTCTTAGTAGCTGATTTGTGCTGTCGTGTTGACTCGTTCAGATTGCGGGGAAGGGTTTCATTCTCGACCCAGCGATTCCCATTCTTCACGCTGACGCAAGGAAAAGAAGGAAAAGGTAGCTGACTTTGGGGGGTCTATCTTGGACTCACCCACCTCTCATAAGCTAAGAATGGGAATAATGCCAGTCTCGCAGCGCAGCCAGCAAGTGGCGATATGGAACTGGTTATGGGTGCGTGTAAGCACAGGGGGTCCGTGTGCACGCCAGAGTCTAACTCATGTTCTCTCCCTGACCGATGGTCGGTGAATCACTGAATGTGATTGCGTTACTAATTCTCGCTTTTACTTCTCTCTTTGTTCAGTCGCGCATATTGAAGTTGGTGGTGCTGACTGGTTACCCCCTTGTGGGAACCGAGCGGCGCATCGGAATCACACATGCTGTGTGGATTTTTCTCCGCTTGCCTTTGAAGGAAGAAAGGAGCCAGGGCGTGCTTGGACGAGCTACCAAGATCAGGGAATAAAGAAAGAAAGGGACAAAGTTGTCAAGATCTCATGTCAGGCAGCGCGTACCGCGACTCCGCGGGTGACGGGTTACAGGAAGAAGAGGAGGAAGAGCTTGCACTTCCATCATCCTCTCCTCGAAAATCCGCCGCGGAGGAGTGCACTCGCAGCGGAAGTGCCGTCGACGGCGGCAAGAGCGTACCCTCTAGAACGCCGAGTGAAAGTGCAATGCAAAGTTTTCGCGCGGCAGACGCCGACAATGAGTTCGCACTAGACATTCCGTTCGTGACGTCAAAAGAAAGCGCATCACATACTGGACTTGTGGCATTCGCACAGACAGGGTTCACCATCTCATCAAATGTCGACATCGGACGGCATCAGCGAAGGACGCCTGCGACAACTGCCGCAGCCCAATCTTCAGTGTCTGGCAGGGAGCAGGGGGAAAGACAGTTGTCGATCTCAGGGAAGTGGGAGAAAGCAGAAAGTGTGTCACTGAATAAATACCAGGGGTCTGACATACTGGATGATTCTGACTGCCCACAGGATGAGGCAGAGTTCCGAGCTTGGAAAGTGCGAGACGCGTTTCGACGGCAGCAGCTGCTACTATGACACCCATGTACCTGTCAGTACACTGTTTCGTTGTACAGGTCGTCGGCGGCGAACAGTGAGTCTGGTGGGATGTAAGGGTGTGGGTGTGGAAAGGTAGATGACGCGTACGATGGATATAACTCTAGGGTTTCGATGTGTGTGGGGCGACACTCCTCGAGCGGCGACCGGATGCAGCGCACTGGTGGCTCTCTGGAATGGCACTCGTTGTTTACAGATGTTATTTGACCAAGAGCTTCTATGAGAAATGCCCCTCGTTGCCATGAACTCAACATAGTGGCGGATGCCGACGAGGTCTATTTGCTGCTCCACACGAGGGGGAAAAGGAAAGCCGCAGCTTTTCTTTTCCGTCCAGTCCTGTGGTTCGATTGCTACTCTCGTCTTTGCCTACAGAGCAGAGAGCACAGGCGCCTGCGGCAACCTCTGATGCCAAGGTTGCCAATGAAGCAGCTGTGATGGGCTCCCCGACCCTTCCTACTCTTCCCACTCTTTCCCTAGTTGTTCTGTTGCTTCGCATTTGGGGCGGTTATCGCCACACAAATTAAAATAACCCGTGGTCTTTTCTGCTGAAACTTTGTCACCGCCTCTACATCTATCACGACGAAGAGGAAGCATCTGCCACAGGCCATTTGGGGCACTTCTTTCTGCTCTTTCTTTTCGTGCGAAGGACGAAAATAGAGTGAGATGCGATGCGTCCTGTGCACACTGAAAAGCTAGAGACATGAGGTATTCACCTCCACAGCTTCGCGTTCTCTCTTCCTATTAGCTTACTCAGTACACTATTTCAGCGAGACCACCAAAGACCAGAGAAGTAGAAGCGTTTTTTTTCCATAGACGCACCGATTCCCTCGCCTGGGTTGCAGACAAATAGCAGAACAGCCTAACGCACTAGTGACAGCAAGAAGAGGGTGATAAAATCGCATATTCATATAACTCTACCTGCGCATAAACGTAGACGCGTACACAACCATACACACCTACAAAGTACTTTCGGTGAAAAGATGTCTTCTCGGTGGCCTTCATCTCTCCTCAACGCCACCAACAAGCGGCTCACGGAACGCATTGAGCAGCTGACGCTTGACCTTGACACCAAACGCAACTCTGTCGCGGAGCAGCGAGAGGTTCTGGGACTCCTCAAAAAACATCAGCACGAAGCTCAGCAACAAGTCAAGGCCATTGCAGAGGCGCTAGAGCGTGAGCGGGCTGCCGTTGAAAACGATGAAGACAAACTCAAACAGCTCCAACTAGAGGCTGAGGCGGACGCGCGACGAGCGCGCCAGTCAAAAGAGGCGGAAACGCAGCTCTCTCAAGCCGTCTCCGCTTTGGAGTCGACTTTGGATCAGCGCTACCGTGCTTTGAGTGGGCAACGAGAGATCGCTGTGGAGCTCGAGGAGGAGGCAAAGGAGCTGGTATCGGCGCATCTCAGCCGCCAGCGCGTGGGGGATGACTTGGCTGCTGCACAGCGCGAGCTTTCATCGACTGTGTGGGCCACGCTCGCTCGCCTAAACGAACAAGTTCGTGTCGCCACGCAGCGCTTGGAGGAGGCGCGAGGCGAGCGCCTTCACGTTTTGCAGGAAGTCGACGCCATGCATCTCGCTTTGCAGCATGCTGTCAAGGATCAGGCGGAGAGCTTGCGAGCACTGGAGCTAGTTTACGTGCAGACCTCCCAGCTAGATGCGCAGGTGCTGGGGAATGCCAAATCCATGGAGGTTCTGGTAGCGGCTGCCCGCGAGAGGGAGAAGCTCCGCGGTGAGCTGCAAGCCACGCTGGAGCGGCTCCGCAGGGATAACCAGCGCCAAGCACTCACCCACGATCTTAAACGCGAGCAGTACGACAAGCAAGTCCGTGCGCTCCAAAAGACCGTCGCCGCCCTGAGAGAGGACGAGGAGCACTCAATGATCTCAAGGCGCTGCGAGGAGGCCGAGGTACAGCAGCTTTGTCAACAACGTCGAGAGCTCGAGCACGTCATCCTCTTGTGCGAGGAGAAGAGGCAGCTACTGGCACAGCAGCAGGCGCGTCGTGATGCGCTGGAGGGCGCTCGTGCGCTGATGCAGCGTCAGGAGTCAACCGGGCAGCCGTCACCAGCGGCGCTGGGTGACATGATCCTGGCCCTTGAGCAGCAGGAAGCGCAACTGGAAGACCGTGTGAGGCGCACCTGTGCGAAGCTCACCGAGGCAATTCAGACTTTCATGGACGAGGGTCGAAGGAGTGAGCACTTCAACGCTGCAGTAGCTGATAAGATGAAGGCCAAATTGTCCCTTGTCTCGGACCAGGAAGCCTCAGAAGGTCACGTACAGCTTCTTAAGGAGAGAAGCAGGAAGCTTGAAGAGTCACTGGCCGAGCGGCAGGCATTGTTCTCCTCGATGCAGGCATTGACGTTGGAGCAGCGCGCTCAGCGTCAGGCCTCCTGGCTGCGCGAGATTGAGCAGCTACGCGGCACCCTTCTGCGCGTTCAGCGAGACCATCAGCAGCTGCTCCATGGCACCGCGACGCTTCGCAGTAGCTGGCATCACACGCGCAAAACATTGGAGGAGAAGGGCATGTCGCAGGGAAAGGTGCTGAACGACTTGCGCCTGCTTGAGGGGGAAGTGTTCCGGCTGGACCAAGAGATGACAGCCACCGCGGAGGAGCACAATAGCCGGTTGCTCCAGCACGAACAGGCAGGAGTGACACTGCAGTCATTGATGAGGGCGGCCGACGGGCAGGTTAGTGGCCTCAAGGAGGCGGCAGGGACCGAGGCTTACATTCGAGCTGAGGTGCAGATCGTGGAGGAACGGATTCAGGCCGACATGCAAGGCGCCCTTGTCGAGCTGCACCTCAACGGGAACGAAGTCCACGAGCTGAGCGAGGAGTTACAGCGGCATCGGAAGAAGCTGAATCTTCTTCGCCTCCGCTACGAGGAGGCGATGATGTCGATGGCTCGCGCAGCGCAGAAGCCGCTGAGCGAGGAGGAGGGAAGGGGCATCCCGCTACCTTTGCTCAACAGCGAGAGCGACACTTGCACTCCAGAGGCGGTGCACGCCCATCTGTTGCTGCGTCGTTCCTATGAGCGGGAGCAGCTCATGCAACGCGGTAACTACCTCGATCTTCGCTTGGTGGCGCTGGATAGGGAAACAAGCACCCTGCGGCACATGGTGGATGGGATGCGCTCCTCTCAGGTCACATCGGGACAGGCCAACGCTCTGGGCGAGCTCTCCTCGACGGCGAAAAAGGCTGGAGCTTCCTCGATCAAAAACTGCAGCTCACAACTGGAACCTTCAGCTCCTTCGTGTTCCCCTACGCTTATCAAAAAGGAGCTGCTGAGTAGTGCTGAAGCGAGTGAACACTTCTGGAGGGCGGAACTCCAGCTACTAGATGAGACTTTAGCGGCTATGAGTCAACAGCGTGATGACTCGCGGGTGCGGCTGCACGAGATGCGCGCCACGCTGAAGGAATTGCAGGACACTGAGAGGCAGAAGCGCATGCAAGTTCAGAAGCTCCGTGATAGTGTTCAGCGTTCTCGTAAGCTGGCTAACGTTGTGAGCGTGAAGTGCAGCAGGTAACTGATCCGTTCCTGTGGACATGAGTACATCGCGTTCCTCTGCTGCTTTTCTTGCGCTGCCGCCTCTGGGTAAGGAGTGCTGCACACTCTTAGTGCCGTACAGCACTCTTAAGTGACTCTTTCGTTGTTCTTCCTTTTTTCATTTTGTTCCTCTGCACCTCTCTCTTGCTCGGCGCGCTGTCACATGGCTCTCCTCTTTTTGGTGTTTCTGGAGGTCCCGCACAGCGGCTCCCAAAAAAGCAGAGGAGGCGAGTTTTGCGTCTCGTGCACGCCTTGAGCAAATCTCTGCGTTGCCGGCTCCGCTTTCACACCAACACTGGCAGAAATGATACGTCGAGGGAGGGGCAATCCTTAAAGACCACTCTGGAGACACACCTGATACACGGAGGACCAAAGAGAAAGCATGACTCTTTGGTAGGATGCAAGATCACAGACGCCTAAAATGGAGGAGGCACGTTTCATGTGGGCTCTTGCAAGACGGCTTTCCACTTTGCTCAGAAGTGCTTGATAAGTGCCTTCACACCTACACAAAGGCCGTGCCTCTGTCTTCCGGTGCATTCCGGGTCTCGCCAAACTCGCCTCCTTTCTTTTCTTCTCCTTTCATCACGGTTCACAGGGAGCTCGTGCTGCAAATAAACAAGCAAAAAGTGCCTTACAGCTCACACAATCGATCTTTACCCCTCGAGCATAGGTGGGTTGCTTTCTCTGCGACTCACTTGCATATACACACTGTTCCATCCACATAGGTCTCGACTCAAAACAGTCACCGATATCCCTGGCTTTTTTTCGTCCTTCACAGCACGCATCAACAGCCGCATAGCAGGGATGCTCAAGGTCAGCTCGAAAGAGCACTACGGCGAGATCAAGAAGAAGGCCGAAGGCTCGCTGGGGCTTGTCGTACACTTTAGTGCCACCTGGTGTGAGCCCTGCACTGCCGTCAATGAACACCTTACCAAGCAAGCTGCCGAGTACGGCGACAATGTTGTCTTTGCTGAGGTAGATTGCGGCGAATTGGGCGACGTGTGCGAGGCGGAGGGGGTGGAGTCGGTTCCATTCGTCGCGTACTTCCGCACCCCGCTTGTCGGGGATGACCGTCGCGTCGAGCGAGTGGCGGATGTAGCTGGCGCAAAGTTTGACCTGATCGACATGAATACTCACTCCCTGTTTGGCGAGAAGGGTGGCAACGGGGTTCAGCAGAGGGACTTTGCCACAGTGGACGATTACCTGCACTACCTCACGAAGCGGCCTGGGGTCGTTATGTTTATCACCGGCACCCCATCCCGTCCGCGCTGCGGCTTTACTGGTCGGCTATGTGAACTGGTGCATCAGCTTGGCGTTCCCTTCATCTACTACGACGTCATGACAAGCGACGCGGTGTGCGAGCGTCTCAAGATATACGCCAACTGGCCGACGTATCCGCAGGTATACGTGGACGGTGAGCTGATCGGTGGATGGGACATCTGCCGTGAGCTGAACGAGGAGGGCGAACTGAAGTCAACTTTGAAGCACTGAGTACGCTACGAGCCCCACTGATACGAAATCACAAACACGTGGGAGCGCCGCGGGTGTGGTGGGGAGGGACTTCCCATGAACGGAGCGCGGCGGCTGTTGAGTCGCCGGTAGACCCAGGCTGATTTTTGTGAAGCCATCGCCCCTCTGCATTCATCTTACTAGGTAGATTGTCTTGTGCGGGTTCCTGTCTGCCGTTTTTCTTCCCTTTCGCCTGTGTTTTGTTGCTCCTGATAATTCGTGCCACTTCAACGTACTACCAGGCTCTAGTACACCCACTCCGTGTGGGGAAGCCAAGCAGCCACCCCTATCCCCTGCCAATGCCGAGCCACTTCTGGCCCTGGACAGGGTCAAGCACCTACGACGTGGAGAAGTCAGTGCGATGCATTGCTACTGGCGTCGGCAGTCAGATCCTGGATGGCGCTGCGTCGGAGTGACCTGCGGCAGCGAACACGCTTGTACGGATCCACGCGATGGGCGGGGCGTCGACGCGACTCAAGCGCATCTCACCCGGCCCCCGCACAGCCTACTGGTGGGGCGCCTGAGTGCCACCGCGAGGGAGATGCAGCACCTGGCGGCCGGCATACTGTGAGCGGCTGCGAGGCGACCTGCGGAGCGGGTGGGTAACGTTTGAGCTAGAGGCCGTGCTCAGATGGCTGATTCGGGATTGCTGTACCGCGTGTCTACACCTGCGTCGCACCACGCGATGGGGCCTGTGACAGCCCGTATCGCTCAAGGCTGGGCTCATGCTGAATGGCAGAATGGACTCTCTGAACGAAAAACAAAACTGTAATCCCTTCCTTGTCTGCCGTGTTTCATGCTGCCTTCACGTGCACGTATGCTTGCAGTCGGCGAGGACGACTCTTTCTCATACCCACATAGACACAAACACAGTCGCTCGCCCGCTCCGCGGTGGACGTTGAGGAAGCACAGGCCAAAGACGAAAAGCGCTAGCAGGGCAGATTCACTAGACCCGTGTCTCGTGCTGTTGCCCTTGCTTCTAGCTTCTTGTCTTCGGTGGAGACTTGAGTTTCGCTTTGACATCCATAAGCGAGACGTCAGAGAGCTCCCCATTTACAGTTTTCTCCCTCGACGGCGTTGTTGATCTGATTTCCGACCACCTGTCTGCCCTTCTTTTCTAGTAAGCGTCGCTTCGGAGGTGTGCATCTTGGCGCTACTCCTCTTTTTTCTTTTTGTAGGTTTGTTTGCTCTCTAGAGACAGATGATGGCAATAGCGCGCGGCATGCCGGCAACCACCGCTGTGCAAGCAAGCCTGATGTCTAGGGTGGGCCGCACAGTTCTCGCCTGGCTGGAAAAGTTGAAGAACTCCATCGCTGACACACCGCTTTACTTCTGGGTTTACATAGGGGCACTGGTGTGGATCACTCGCCAGCTCACAAATCGCACCAGCAAGGCAACTCGCCGCATTACCGTCGCTGGTAGGCAGGTGCACCTGAACGAGGCCGAAGCCCAAATGGCCTCCAACGTGGTGGACATTGACAAGATCGACGTTGACTTTAGCGACGTGGGCGGGCTGGACGACGTGAAAGATGCCCTGACGGAACACATCAAGTGGCCTTTCCAGCACCAAGAGCTTTTTAGCGGCAAGACGGTACGATCCCATCCGAAGGGCGTGCTGCTGTACGGCCCTCCTGGCACTGGCAAAACTCTCCTGGCTCGCGCGCTCGCCAAGGAGCTGGGCTGCTCTTTCATTAACGTCAACACGGAATCTATCTTCTCCAAGTGGGTCGGCGACACGGAGCGCAACGCGGCTGCCGTCTTCACCTTGGCAGCCAAGATATCTCCGTGCGTCATCTTCGTGGACGAGATCGACTCATTACTCAGTAGCCGTAGCGCCATGGATGCAACGCCGCACATGCACGCCAAGACGATCTTCATGACGCACTGGGACGGCCTCGAGAAGGACAGCGACGCTCGCATAATTGTCGTCGGCGCCACGAACCGCCGGTTCACCATCGACGACGCCATTCGCCGTCGTCTTCCGCTGCAGCTGGAGGTGCCGCCACCCGACACGAAGGCACGGGAGAAGATTCTCAGTATCCTCCTCGCTCACGACCTAGAGTACAACCCAAAAAAAGATGGTCTCATTCGATACGTAGCGCTCAAGACGGCGGAATACACCGGCTCTGACCTGTCGGAGCTGTGCAAAGCCGCGGCTCTCATGCCACTACGTGAGATGGAGTCAATGAAGGCGGGTGGTGCTCCCTCTGCCGCGCCAGAGAAGGTCCCGCCGCTAACTCAGCAACACTTTGACAAGGCCATGGAACGCGTAAAGGCCTCCAAGTGACGCAGCTTAAGGACCCTCAGTGGGCGCAACCGAAAAATGAAGGGCGAAGGATGCTGGTAAGCGAGAGGAGCCCCATTCCTTGCGAATCAAAACACACATGGAAACTCTCTCCGTGATACCCTCAAGGGAACGTTCCTCGTCAAGCAGTATTGGGCCCTGCATCAACAGCGACAAGACACGACGTTGGGGACGCGGTCGGTGTCCTTCTTTTACGTGTCATACAAGGTTGTTTCCGCCGTTTTTCGCGTGTTTTGTTCTCTTTTTTTTGTCTGGCCTCGGGTGTGAGCTGTGGGATTTTCCCTTCACGGTTCGCTTAATTATTGTTTGTGCTTCTTTTCCTTCTCTGTGGTGTCGTGGTGTGGCGTCTCTGCCTGCGTCCTCGACGCGCTTGGGAGGGGCCGGTGACTCCTTTAAGAGAGAAAGGGGAATCAGTCAAAGAATGTACAGAGAGAGGGAACTATGACAAGGCCTTATATCTACCCCAAAGTGCACGTTCCGTTTTGTTGTTGTCTTGTGTTTGGATAGTTCACTCACAGTGCGCGTTGGGCTGTGGTTGTGTGGGTGGCTGAGGTGCGTCTCTTTCTGTGTCACCGTGATTCAACTGTGTGGTGTCCCACGAAAACAAGAGAAAGGACAATGTGCACTCCTTCGCCCCCCTCCTCAGCTGCATATCACAAGAGAAAAACAAGGTGGAGGGGGGGGGTGGCGGAAACCTCGAACGAATTATTTTGATATGGCAAGGAGGGACCGGAGGTGCTCTAGGTTCACGTAGGACTCTCATAAAGCTGAGGTTTCCATATCCTTTCTGTCTTACTCTTGTCATGCTCATCTTGTCTTCCAAACCTTATATCACTTCCCTTTCTTCGCGTGCGCGTGTATTTTCGGTTCTGTCAGTGATGAGACACCCCGGAGTAGGCAGCGCTGAAAAAAGAAGCGCGACTGCTCTTTGTCTTTCTTCTGCGGGGCGGGCTTGCAGTAGCACACTCTCTGTGGTTCGCTGCGTCTTCACTTCGCAGAGAAATAGGATATTCGCTAGTGTTGAGGCCGTTGTAAGCTTTCCTCGTCTGCTCATCTTCGTTTCACGGTAAGCTACAGTCGTTCTCTTTCAGAGCCATATATCCTTTTTTTCCCTACCGACTCTTAGGCTCTTCGCTGCTCACATACGTTGGGCAAACATCTTATGGAGGAACTTGCGCGGCAGTTTGAGCAACAAGGCATTCGGTGCTCAGGAGCCGCTCCTCAGCGGCTGTGGTGCTCGTTTTGCACCACCTACCGGGAGGACTTGGCTAAATCTAATGACCCTCATAGTGAGCGGGAGGGAGAGGTCGGCGTGAAAGCGGAAGAGGGGGAGACCCGGACTCTCGATGAAGCGGCACGTGCCGATTCTGATTCTAGTTCCTCATCAACACCGGGCCCGACTCAGGCCCGCCACACGAGGACTCCTTCGCCTTCGCTTTGCACATTAGAGGCCACTAAGGAGGCCGTTTTGGCCCACTGCGCAACACGTATCCATCTCTATCTCTACGAGTACCATGTGCAAAACGGATTGCAGCACTGGTGCGGGGTCGAGTTGCATGGCTACCGTATGCTTCTCAGCCACCACTGTATATACCCTTCCCGCATGTTCGGCGACGGCCGCCTGTTGATGGATATCTCCATCTCCGGTGGGATGCTGCTCGGAGTGGATGTCTGTGGTGGAGTGAAGCTGTGGCCGCAGCATCAGTACACTGCCGTGGAGCTGATTCTTCCATCGGCGCTCAGCGGGGTTCGCGAAGTGCTGGTCCCCCCGCTGCCTATGTCTGGTGCCGAGGAGGAGCGCCAACGAGCGAGGGAAGCCGAGAGTGGCAAGCAACGTGCATTGTCTCCGCCGCTGCCGAGAAACCTACCAGGGAGCCGCGTCGTTCGCATCATTCACGAGGCTTCGGAGATCCCAGCGGAGGTGGCGAGCTCCTACAATAGTGCCTTGAATGGGTCGCGGAGGAAGGGCAGTAAAGCTATGCGGCCTCTCGATCGAGGCCCTGCTGGCACGTCTGGTGGGCGCGTGAGCTCAAGCATTGTACCGCGGTACTTCGATGAGTTCCACAGACTGCGTAGCCAGCGAGTAATGGAGGGGTCTCTCAAGACGGTACTGGAGGCCACCAACGCATCCATCATTGGCGAGGCTCGCCTGCGCAGGCAGCGCCGTCGCTACGCAGTGAAGTACAACAGTACTGTTTGCACCAAGGGGAAGACTGCGTCCGGCGATGAGCAGTAATTGTTGCTTTCTACGTCTGCGTGTGCCTCTGTGCACGTGTGCGCTGGTCTACGCTAGGGGCACAGGATGTCGCGCGCTTGCAGAGATGGTGTCCAGCGCGCCAGCTGAATACACTTCTGCTCCGAAAGAAAGCGAGAAGGACAATAAGCGTGTGTCCGAGGCTTGGCTGCACTTGCAGCAGCAAGCGGAGCAAGGAAGAAAGAGGGCCTTGAAAAGGGTACTGTCGCGCTGGAAAAGCTGCCTGGCATCGCAATGGATTGCATTGGCAAGTGAGTGCGTGCATCGTGAGGGGAGGGGGGGGGCTATTCGCTTTCCTCTCTTTCTAGCCACTCTGTGAGTCCGTGCCGCTGTCTCTGGGCTGTGCATTGCTCTCATGGCTTTTCCATGTCTCTCACTGTCCCCTTCACCCACCACTGTGGTGCTCATTCTCCCCGACCCCCACGTGTTCATGGCATACTCGGCTTCATTGCATGTGCTTGTGCGACATCATCAAACACGGAACTGGAAAGAGGAAGGGTGGTGACGGCGGTGTGGTCGTTTTGTTCCATCCTTTCTGTCTCTCGCACTCTGGTCTCTCCGTTTTGCGGCTTCTTCCCCTTCCCCTCCTGGCCGTGATCTCCCGCTCCTTGACATTTTCGGGCAGGAATAATCATGTCCATCGGGTCCAGATTCGTAGGAGGGGTCAAACACCTCCTGAAAGGCGGCAGCATGAAGTACTTGGCAGCAGGCGAGCCATACTGTCCGTTCGGGGAGGAGTTTGGGTTGACGATCCTGCCGGAGTACATTCTTGAAGACGATGCCACGAACCTGCGCAAAGGGTACGTCGACGTTTACACGCGTGCCTCTGATCGCATCATCCTCAACGACGGGCGTTTTCAGCTGCCTCCCCTTCCTTCCGCTTCCTTCCTCCCGCTGCTCGAGCGTCTCGAGCAGGACAACGTGGTACCAAAGAACTGGCTTAACAATCAGACTGCCAACCTGTACGAGCCAGGGGACTTCATTCGCGCCCACATTGACAACCTCTTCGTGTACGATGACATCTTCGCCATTTGCTCTCTCGGCAGCAACTGCCTTTTGCGCTTTGTGCACGTGCAGAACGGAGAGGAGCTGGATGTGATGGTGCCGGACAGGTCCGTGTACATCATGTCAGGACCTGCACGGTACGTGTACTTTCACATGGTGCTCCCTGTCGAGGCGCAGCGGTTTTCGCTTGTGTTTCGGCGCTCCATCATGGAATCGGATGGCGGCTTTAGGCCAGTGAAAACTCCCTTCAAAGAAATCATGCCATATCGAGCGACGCAAATCCTCAACGCGCTGTACAGCAAGCAGGTCGGCGGTGTGCGAGTCTCCGTGGACGACGACTTCTTAGAGAGCGCTGACATTGGTGCCTTCGACACGTCGCGGTGGGTGAAGCGCCTGCATCCACTTCGGGACTGGTCGTTGCTGCGGCAGTTGGATGAGGACGAGGCGCGCGTGGAGGAGCTACGCGAGAAGCGCTTCATCGACGTCGACTTTAGCTGGCGCTACAGGGAGCTTCGATCCTACTACAAGGCGATGGAGGAGTCGTTGATGTCTCCGTATGTGACTCACGTGGGGCCGCAAGCGTAGGTGTCCTCCAGCTCTCTCTCCCGTGCCATACCAGGATAGCAAAAGAGTAGGTGACTTTTGTTTTCCGCCTACTTTCCCTTTCCAAGACTTGGTGAGCTGAGACTGCTGGCTGTCGCAATGAGTGTTACTGCGGTGTGTGTCTGCGTATGGTGCTCGCTATGGGACGCTGATGAAGAGAGAGCACGCGGGTCGCCTGACTCCGTGTGAGAACTCGAGGCATTCGTGCTTTCTTTTTTTCACTGCCGCCATTGCTCTCCCCTTGTTGCCTTTACAAATCACGAAAGGGGAAGCAACAACGTACACACACAACATACATACAAACGCTTGTTCGGGATGAGTAAGAGAGACCCTCGAGCGAGCAGCGCTGCCGCTCTAACTTTTCAAGATGAAAGGGATAGTACAGGATGCGGTATTTTTGCAAGGGGTAGCTTTCCCTGCAAGCGCCTTGCGTGACCTTTTCGTTGGTGTGTTTGAAACAGGAAAAGAGAAAGCGCGCTGCGATGCTGCTTGTGCGCCTCCACAGACACTCTTTCTGTTATTCACATGCGTCCTCCCTCTCTCTTATTCTTTCTGTGAATCGCTTCTCCGTTGCATCGATCGCCGCATGTCGAAGCCTCATGTGCATTTCATTGTCTTCTCTTTGTGCTTTTTGTACGCACCGGCAAAGCTGGGGAAAGTGGGACGCACAGACAAGAAGCGCTTCTTTGGTACACACACGCAGATAGGGCGTGCGGGCTATTCAAAGACTGCATCTACGCAACACTGCGAAACGGCAAGACGTAGCGCTGAGAGATGATTGCTGGCTACTGCAGCGCAGTACCCATATACAATCAAAGACTGACGCCGTCTTTATTCGCTGACTTGTAGCACCCGCAACAATGACCGTGCCTCCATCTGCTGCGGCTACTGCTGCACCGACCATCTTTATTCGCTGTGCCACACTGCACAGCCGCGGCGAGCTTCTGAACGGCTTCTTCTTCGCGCACCGCGCCACACTCGGCATTCAGGACTGGTACGAGACTGCACGAACGACTGTCAACAGCGGCACCGGAAATGAGGAAGAAAAGCTCAGCAGTGCCGACGATAGTGCCGCTGCCGGCGACACCCCTCTCGCTGCCTCGTCGCCGCGTCTACGGCCCTATTTTCCAGTAGAGGTACTGTATGTGCGCAACTCTCGTAAACCGTACTTTCTTGTCGAATGGCGCTACCCCACATCGGAGGAGGAGGGCAAGCGAAAGGACCCGAGTGACGGCTGCAGCGGCGTCAAGGAGGGGGTGGCCGAGGTCCACGAGGCGCGAGCCGGCTCTTCGCAGAACTGCGTCACCGAGGAGTTTCTGCGGCAGCTTGCAGAGCGCACCCTTGCCTTAGGGAAGCAGGAACTGTCTGATGATGGCGCGATGTGGAAGGGGCAGCCAGTGCTCATCAGCGCTGCATTGCCTGGGATGACTGTGGTGGCTGAACGACGAAAGCTGGAGCTGCGTGATGCACAACTAAAGATTCAGCGAGCCGCAGAGAAGCGAGAGCGGGCGGAGGACGAGTCTGCGGCACAGACTTCGAAGACGAAGCAGAGAGACTCTGGCGTCGTCGCCTCTGCTTTTATTCCCCGCTGCGTGCGGCGACGAGCGTGAGGGGTACGTGCCCGTTTCTTTTGTTTATTGTTCGTTGTTGCTCCTATGTGGTGCTGGAAGGAACCCGAGGATGGAATGATGAAAGGACATGACCATATACGCTTATGCCGTGTGGCCGAGCACTCCTTTCCCTCTTGTGTGGTGGCGCAACTGATGACATATTTGTCGCATGCCGCGCTTTGGCAGCAGAGGCACTGGTGTCTGGGACCAAAAGCCCCTAAAAAGTACTTTCTTCGTACATGTGTCGTACGTGCATGGCCTCCGTCGAGCTGAATGCTTGTGAGGTGAAATGGCAACGGGCTGATGCCCAGTCGCTCTGTTTACCGCAGCGAAATCGACAAGAGCGTTGCCTGTAAGCGTTTGCCCACCCTCCGCCTCCCACCACAGCCCCACACTTCCTCTCATCCCTTTTCGATTGCTGCCTTCCCATGCGCACCACTTTGTCCGTTTTTTCTTGCTCTTTCGCCCCCTTCTCCTCCTCACCCTACCGCCTCCCTTTTCTTTCTCTTTGAGAGGACACAGGCATAATCACACGCATTGTGCCCCCTCCCCTCCCCCACACACATGCGCGATGTGATGGTTCTACTCATGTCTCGGTCCATCGCATCTTTGTTTCACTTGTTTGTCCTCCCCCTGGCCCCCTCTCTTTCTTTGGCACATCTTGATGTTTCCTGCCTCTGATGCTGCCTAGTGTTTGCGTACATTCCATCCAATGTGTGAGATGCGTGCAGCGTGTTTTGTCCCTGTTCTGTTCCCTCTCCAGGCCTTTCCTTGGGTTGCTCGTGGTTCCTTGTTCCCGCTTCTTTCTGGTGGTTCCTTCTCTTCCTTGTCCCTCTGGAGCTGGTGAGAGGAGCTGACCCCTCTGCTAGGTAGGCGTGGGCTCTTGTCGCCGTATTTTTATTCCGTTTTAATCACACAGTCCACGATAGTTGTGACACACACACACACACACACACACACACACACACGTATAAACGAGTCATCACAGCGCTCTCAAACCGCAACCTTTGAACACGACGGTCTTCGAGCGCATCGCTCCCAAGCTGCACCGCTGAACGAGGCTTGGTGAGAGGGGGTTTAGTTTCTCAACGGAATGCATGCTCGCTGCTGCGTCTCCCACCTCCCTGTATGTGTGCGTGTTCATGAGACAAGGTGACGAGGGCATGGCCCGCTCTCTTTTCTTTCTGAGTGTTCTTTACGCACGCGATCGTCTCTTCTGCTGAGAAGCTGTTCTTTCGTTCAGAGAGTCCATTCTGCCATTCAGCATGAGCCCAGCCTTGAGCGATACGGGCTGTCACAGGCCCCATCGCGTGGTGCGACGCAGGTGTAGACACGCGGTACAGCAATCCCGAATCAGCCATCTGAGCACGGCCTCTAGCTCAAACGTTACCCACCCGCTCCGCAGGTCGCCTCGCAGCCGCTCACAGTATGCCGGCCGCCAGGTGCTGCATCTCCCTCGCGGTGGCACTCAGGCGCCCCACCAGTAGGCTGTGCGGGGGCCGGGTGAGATGCGCTTGAGTCGCGTCGACGCCCCGCCCATCGCGTGGATCCGTACAAGCGTGTTCGCTGCCGCAGGTCACTCCGACGCAGCGCCATCCAGGATCTGACTGCCGACGCCAGTAGCAATGCATCGCACTGACTTCTCCACGTCGTAGGTGCTTGACCCTGTCCAGGGCCAGAAGTGGCTCGGCATTGGCAGGGGATAGGGGTGGCTGCTTGGCTTCCCCATACGGAGTGGGTGTACTGGAGCGTGAGATGCCGTGCTGAGGTGTCATCTGTCATGAGGAGCAGATGAAAAACAGAAAAAAGATGAAAGCGGAGGGGAGGGAAGGCAGAGGCGGCGCGTCGGAGAGGATGACATGGACTGGCGTCGCCGTATGCTCTGGCGCAGTGCTTCCCCAGGCCCCCCACCTCCCCACCTTTTCTTTCCTCGTCTCTCCTAGATCCTCCAAACCTTGTCCGCTCTTCTCCATGTTTCTCTCTCCCTTCTCTTCTTTCGTGCTTAATTTTTTCTTCCTCTGCGCGCGTTTCTCACCCATCAATCACGCACCATGGCCCACGCTTGCTCCTACTTCGCCAACCACCCCCCTCCTCCGACACCACCCTACTCGTTTCGTTTGCCAGAATTGGATACCGCTTTCACCACTCTCTTATACGCCTTGGATTACCCGAGAACACAACCCACAAGAAGCAAACAAAAGCGCAGACCGCCTGTATACAGAAGCGCCTCTGCCCTATATTTCTCCATAGCCGGTCACCTCTCTCTTTATTGCTGACTTTGTGTTTCTTTTTGTTTTTCCTTGTGTCTTCTCTGTTTGCTGGCGCTGTTTCTCTGGTGTGTAGGGCACACTCCCGTCCCTATCTGTTCTGTTGCTCTCATCTCACCCGAAAGGAAAGAAAAACAACAAGAACGAAGATGGCGCTTCGCCGGATCCAGAAGGAGCTGAGGGACCTCGAGAAGGACCCGCCAGCGAACACGAGCGGTGGCCCGGTCAGCGAGAGTGACCTCTTTAATTGGAAGGCCACCATCATTGGCCCGGAGGACTCACCATACGCTGGTGGCCTCTTCTTCCTCAACATCCACTTCCCCTCTGACTACCCGTTCAAGCCACCGAAGCTACAGTTCACAACCAAGATCTACCACCCGAACATAAACAACAACGGCGGCATCTGCCTTGATATTCTCAAGGACCAGTGGTCACCGGCGCTGACGATCTCGAAGGTTTTGCTGTCTGTGTGCTCTCTGTTGACGGACCCCAACCCGGACGATCCGCTGGTGCCGGATATCGCGCGCCAGTACAAGACTGATAGGAACGCCTTCAACAAGACAGCCGCCGAGTGGACTCGTCAGTATGCCATGTAGCATGCCCAAAAGGAAAAGAAAAGTGAATCCGGGAGCGGTGGGAAGTGAAACCAAGGAGAGAACCGAAGAGCAGCGGGAAACTTGAAGAAAACTGAAGATACGCGAGAGACAGCGGAGGTCTGCTGCTAATAACCCGTCTTCTCTCCCCGTCGGCCGGATGAGTTGTCAAGTCACGTGCATCGCGTCTGGGTCCGTTCCACCTCTCATTTCTTTCTTTTTCTATTCCTCTGCAGTTCTCATGGTGTCAGTGCTTTTCGTCTCTCTTTTTCCTCGTACCACCGTAGCCATCTCTTCCATTCCTCCTGGACTCAGCGAAATGCCTCAGGGCAGCACTCGAAATTTGCACTGTGGCGAGTGAGAGGCGCGGATGGCGGGGAAGTTGGAAGGGTCGGTGGGAAAACAGAAAGAGAGGGGGAAGAGACAGCGAGAGAGCACATTGTATGCGTGTGTGTGTGTGAGGAGGCCAACCGAAAGAAGAACAAAGGAGAGGTGAGCTCAGAAGGTCGAAAACGGTGAGGGAGCGGGTCACTCTCTCTCTCTCTGTGTGTACCCGTGTAGGGCCTGTGTTTCAAGCCCTTGCTGAACCCCCTCCTCTCCCTCCCCATTTCCCGATTGTGTCTCTTGGAGGACTTTTTGTTCCGTTCTGTTCGTTTCGCGTTTGTCTCTTCCTTGCTCCCATCTGCCTCGCACTCTCTTTTTCATTCCTCGGTTTCTTTTTTTCTGGCGACATTGTGCTTTAGTGGGACTCACTTTCATGCGCGACAAGTATATCGTCTCATGAAAAGCCGGCCTTTCGCTTTTTCTGTTTTCCTCGTCTCTTCCTATTATTTGCCTTCTGCGCTTGGCTCTTGTTCCCTTTTCCCTTTTTTTGTGCTGGAGTGCTTTCGCGCCGCCGTGGTTTTATCGCCTCTGCTGCCCGTCCTGCCGCCTCTTTGCGTTGCGTTTCTGTGTCGCTGTGGTGACCTGACTTGCCCACCACTACTTATCCATGGATGCACCTACACACAAAAGGGAAGTAGGGCACGGTCGAAGGATGCTCTGTGGCGCATGCTTCAACATGCACGAGGTCGCGGTGCAGCGGCATGAAGGGGATGAGGAGAGGGCGATGGACGCGAGAACCGGCAAACAAAAGGGGGGGGGGCGCTACAAAGAAGGGGTGAAAAAGAAAAAAATGATCTCCATTTTAGCTGTTTATTGTTTCCTACTCGCCGTTTCCGCTTGTGTTTTGTTCTCCTCCGTGCAGGTTCACCTTTTCCTCCTTCTCTTGCCCTCATATTTTCTACTCGTCAAGTGTTGATGAGCTTACGGAGAAGGTGTTCGTTGGCTTTTTCGTATGAATCCCATGCGTGTGCGTGTGTCGATGCCTGTGGTGTGCCGCGAGTGGTTTGTGCGAGTCTGCGTGTTTGAGTTTGCCGACGTGCGGTTATGTATGTATGTGTACCTGGGTGCGTGTCGAGTGCCCACCCCGTTTTCGCGCGCACACACACAAAAGGGGAAGACGCAACAGTGAAAACAAAGATGAACCACTTTATATATATATATAACGCAGAGAGCAACGTGATCAGGGAACCAAACACTCAAAAAGACCACAAAACAAATTGAGTTACAAAGCAGGGCGGGGCGAGGGGAGCAGAAAAGGAAAAAAAGAAAATGAAGCTCTTAAGCAAGCCTCCTCTCTCCCTCCCTCCCACGCCTCAGGCCAAATATTAGAGAAAATTGTTTCAAATGAAAGTGAGAACGGAAGGAGAAAACGTTGTCGATCATGCCAGCGGTCAAGAGGCAGAAAAAAAAATACGAAAAAAAAGTACACAGCACAGGAAGAGAGAGGGAGGCTAACTAACGCATGTAATGAGTTTCTTTTTTTTAGGATCTGTCTTGCAGAGGCATTTGGGAAGCGGTGGCGTTGGCAGCGAAACAACAATATCAGTGACGATGACGGGGACGCACACTTTTTCATTTTTGGTGTTCTTCGTGATCATGATGCACAATCGCTTCTCAGAAAACAAAACCAGGAGAAGAGGCGATTTATCTACGCATCTTTGGTGATAGCAAGGTGCTAGAACCAATCTAGGTGATTGTGCGCAGCTGTGAGAGGTGGTAGCACTCATCGCGCACCCTTTTCTCTTTCCATGCACGTTCTCGTAGAGAAAAGCGAGCCAATCAAGAGAGAGGACGGGCCATCCTATTAATCGGCGGCTTCCACCGTCATCCTGAAGAAATGAATCGAGACTGAGCCACAGGCATCGCGACATCAACGAAATGTTCCTCGGCATCTTACACATGATGTAACTCCTCTATCACGCTTCTGATAATAATTATTTTTGGCTTTGGCACACCCATACCTCTCTCTTGCTGCCTCTGAGTCGAAGACATTCCAATTTCGTTCTCTTTCTCTCGACCAGCTTTTCAAGCTTTTCCACCACTCTCATCACTCTCTCGCTTCTCCTCTCTCAACATATCAACCATGGCCAAGGGTAAGCGCTCCGCTGATGCCAAGGGCAGCCAGAAGCGCCAGAAGAAGGTGCTGCGCGACAACATCCGCGGCATTACACGCGGCTGCGTCCGCCGCATGGCGCGCCGCGGTGGCGTGAAGCGCATCTCGAGCGACATCTACGAAGAGGTGCGCCGCGTGCTGAAGGCCTACGTGGAGGATATTGTGCGCTGCAGCACGGCCTACACCGAGTACGCCCGCAAGAAGACCGTGACGGCGTCCGATGTTGTGAACGCGCTGCGCAAGAAGGGCCACATCCTGTACGGCTACGCGTAAACAACACGAGGCCAGCGCTTTTTTTATCGCTGTCTCCCCTGGGGAGGGGTGCTCTTTTTTTTTCTTTCGCGCATGACGCACTGCCCCTTCACCTTTTTCTTCTGCTTCTCCCTTCTACCTTACGCACCTTCTCCCTAGTTGCTCAACGCGAATGAAGCAACACGTAGATGGGGGGAGGAGGACGCATGCATGAGGCAATGAAGAGGGCAGATCCGGGTGAGTCGGGAGAGGGGAGGAGGGGTAACATATTCGGCGCGAGCGTGTCCTGGACGTGAGCCTCTAAATGCACACACACACACCACTACTCAACAGATGCACTTATCTTTTCTTGCCTCTTTTTTGCCTTTCCTTTGCTTCTCTTCCGTCTCTTACTATACGCCGACCGTTTGATCGGCTTGTTCGATGGCCCTACCGTTACCTTCTCTCCGTCTGTGCACTGACGAGCGTTTGCGCCACACCGCTGCGAGAGTCGGAGAGATGCAAGTGAAGGGAAGCATACAATCAAGCGCACCTACGGGCGAGGTGTTCGCCGTGGCCTGGTGTGCGTTCTCTCTCATTGAGGACACGCGAAGAAGAGAAAAAGTAGGAGAATAGCACCATTGGAGAGGTTAAACCCGCCGTGCATGCTCTGGTTTTTGATCGACTGGGAGCAGGAGGAACGGGACTTGGATGTCTTTGTCGAGGATGCTCTTTCACGTCGCGTGTGGGGCTTGCGTGTACGCGCAGAAACAGACACTCTCGCTTCTCTGCTTAATGGCTGCCTTGTGCACCGCCGCTACCCCGCCGCAAGCGGGGCACAGCCGCCTAGCAGCTTGGCCACCACCTGCTCTCCCGTTCCCCTCTCTTCTATGCCTTGGGTGAGCTATCAATGCCCTTACCACACTTGTTTAATTTCCGGGCTCCGCCACTTTTTCATTGCTTCTTCGTCCTTGTTATCTCTGCCACTCTCCTTCGGAGCCTCTGTTTCTCACGTGCGTTTTGGTGAGCAGAAGAGTGCGTGCTCTTTAGAGCTGTTGCTGAAACTGTGATACCCCCCTCCCTCCCTCCCCCCTCCTCCCAAGCTCTAACACGAATACAGGTGAGGGGGAGAGTGACGGTGTGCGGCCCCACGTACCTGCATTACCACACACCCACACTCACTCCCACACGCAACTACAAGCATGGCCACCACCAACGCCACCGATGCAAATGGTCTGCACTATGCGCCTTCGCCGCTGCCACCACCACAGGAGGCTCCCACATCGGCTCTCGCTCTCGATCGAAAGATTGTTCAGGCGTTGTTCGTGTCACTGCGCATGTCTATTCCACAAGATGTGCAGCGACGCCTCCTTTCCAACGCTGCGGAGGAGCTCGAGTTTCTCATTGTGCGGCAGCCGCGGGTAAGCGCCTTCCACCATCGCCGGCGCGAGTCGCTGCGGCACCCCGCTCTTGCCATGGCAGCAAAAAAGTACTACCGTGAATGCCGGCGCCGACGATTCGAGCTGGAACTACAGCAGATGGCAGCCGTGGAAGGCCAGCCACTCTCGCAATCAACCAACTCGCCAGCTGCACAGGTCCGCAGCGGTGTGAGTGCCGTGCAGCGTGAATCAGTATTGGTGGACCTTCTTTTTTCAGAGTACGCTCAGCAGTCTTCCATCTACTTCAAGGACCAGGACTTCCAGGGGGACCACTACGGCAGAAGTACTGGCAACGGAGCGGCCGGCTTCGGCGGGTTTGCTGCATCGCACCCCAGTATATCGCTCAACACCTACGCAGCCTCTACTCCTCCCCGGCTGCTGGGCAGAATGATCAGGGAAACGGACAGCGAGGCAAGTTTGCAACCACCGACAACACCACGCAGTGGACATGCCGTGGAGCTCAGCAGCACGATGACGAGCGGCAAGAGCGGCATCCTACGGCATCGTTCACCAGCCCTGAGGCACCTAAAAAGCAGCGAGGATAGCGTCTCGGCCTTGTCTGAGGCCCTCAACACTGGGTCGTTCTCCCGCTTCGGCTTGAATGTCACGGTAGCCGAGAACGCCGAAAAAGGCGGCAACGCACGTGCACGGGGGATGGGCGTGGGTGTCTCTACCACCGCCGTAGCGGACGGGGCCCGTTTCTTCGCGCGGCGGATGGGGTGCAACGACAACGCCGCCGTCCGTCACGGCGGTGACAAGGGTAGCGGTGCCGGGGACAAGTTCCCCTCCGGCTGGACAGGGGAGATGCGTGTGCTGCTGCAGCGCCGCACGGAGGAGGAGCGGGAGGCTGGAACTTGCAATGATCCGTATCTTTTCATCTCCGCGCGGCCTGTCGAGCACCTTCTCTGCTGCTACGGCGGTGTCTCACGAGAGCCAGCCATCATGGCGCTTGGGGCGGCATCGATGCTGCTGCAGTGCGACAGCACCAACACGGCCGACGCGGACCCGTTTCGCAACGCGATAGTGGAGGAGGACATGCGGTGGGATCAGTTGGCGGGGTGCCATCGTCAGCTGTTGCGAGCGGCGTACGGGCCGTGCCGAGCCGGGGCCGCAGCTGTGGCCAGCGACCGCCTCGTGAACGACGTCATTCGCCGCTTCTGGGACCGGCTGACGGTCTCCATGGCGGCTCAGCACGCCCACAAGGCGCAGGAGGCACGGAAGTCACGCGCAGCGGCGGATGCCAATATTGCAGCCGCGGCCTCTGCGCTGCGCGGGCGGTCCGACAGAGAGGCGGATGAGGACGACTTGAACGAAATCTCCGACAGCGACGCCAAAGGCGAGGGTGCTGCGGCGGGCACAGGCGCCGGCACCGGTGGTGACGACGTTAGCCGCAAAAAGGCCACTGCTATATCCCTTAGTCGAAGAAAACGAAGCGCATCGAAGCTATCTCGCACCCGTAAATCTGTGTCGAAGTTGTCGAGGAAAAAGAAGAGAAAGGGTGGCGGCGCTGTTTCGTCTGGCGTGGGGGGCGGGTCTGAGCAGCACTCCAGTGTGGCATACTACATGACCCCTCTCCAGTACGTCTACCTCCATACTCGCATAGCGCATGTGCTCTTGCCAGAATGCGACGCGGTCGAAGTGGAGCTGTTGCCATACATTCAGGAGGACTTACTCGTGGATGCTGCGTACGACGAGGGAGACGCGGCGCAGCCGTTTTATTTTGGGGAGGCGCCACGCCTCGTCGGAGACTTCGGGCGACAGCATCGCCGCTCTACCGTTGCTGGCGGCGCAGGGTCGACGACGCGGACTTCGCTGGTGGATATCAAACTGCAAGGGGCCAACTACGAAGACGCGGGGGATGATCGAATGTCCACCGCCGGCGGCGAAACGCAGCGAGATGCCTTGTACCTGCAGCGCCGGTTTCTGTCGGTGCGTCGCAACGGCTACGCTCTCAGTAGACCGACAGGTGGTGGCGCGAGCGACGTCGGCGGCATGCGCGAGATTGGTCTGGGGGACGATTGGATGAGTATTGGACCCACGTCGTCGATGGCGGTAACCATCGACGATGGCATGATGATGCGGCGGGCCGACGGCTGTGATTGGGGCATTGGCAAGTCGTACGCCATGGCGTCTGTGTCTCTGGTTCCGATGAGTTTCACGGTAGCGCAGTTACCCTCGCTTACGTATCCGCAGTTCTGGTGCTCTATGATGGAGCTGGCGGACAACTGGACGTGCTGCGCTGGCAACCCAGTGGAGACGGCGATTTTCATGTGGGAGCTCTACGTTGAGGTGTTTGGGCACAACTGGGACGAGGAGGACAAGGTGCTTGCCAATGCGGTAGAGAGTAAGGCGGCCAAGTCCGCCATAAGTGCAGCTGAGAAAGCGGAGCTGGCGAAGGAGGAGGCGGATACAATGGAGTCTTTTCAGGCCCTCCTGGCCGAGGTAAGCGGGCGGTTGTCTCAGCCGTTGTCGTGGTGCAGATCTCTCAACAGTATCACAAGCATGACCGAAGCCATTCACACTGCGGCAGACAGGTACCGCTCACGTCGACCGCGGTCCAAAACAAAGCGCGGCGTGCGCACCAGCTCGCAATCGACGCAGTCGACCGACTCAGACGACGATGAGTCGCTCCTGCTGGCGTCCTCCTTAGACTTGTCACTCTCTGAGTTGAAACGTCTCACTGAGGCGAAGACCGAGGGGAATGATGGGTGGGTCTACAGCGAGCGTGTTGACGAGGATGGGGTGACGCACCGCTACCGCCGTCGAGTGTGCGGCGGCGAGAGCCACTCGAGCTCGCACAGCATCTCAGAGCCGGGGTTGAACAATGGCTCGTACATCGTCGAGGAAGAGATGGACAAAGACGGAGCCGTGGTGAGTCGGCGCAAGCTGCGCTGGCATGTAGCGCTCTCGTCGGACTGCTCGCTTTACACAGCGGACGAGAGAGCGCCGGAGTTCCTTCGCCGCAAGTATTTCGAGGATCGAGCGAAGAAATTGCGGCGTTTGGAGCCGTGGCGCCGCGTGACTTCTGGGCACAGTGGCAGTGACTCCCGGTCATCCAGCATGACCTCGTGGAGCTCAATCGGCGACTGCGACAGCGACGATCGTCGCAACAGGCGCCGTCGCCGTCGTCGCACTCGCCACACGGGCTTGCGCCGCGATCACCCACGCTACTTGAGGAAAGATGATCAGTATTGGTACACGGAGTGTGGAGTGAAGCCCGGCTGGAAGTTCCCTTATGACGACGATGAGGCCGACGGTGGTGATGATGGGGCACGCGCGCAGGGGCCGAGGAAGTCTGAACTCACCCAGGAGGAACGGGAGCATCTGCTGGCGCGCAAAGAGTGGCTGTGCTCCGTGCTGGAGGCACAGGGGATTCACCTGCCACCACACGTGTTAGATGATCCAGCTGAGCAGATGCTGCTGTACGACTTTCTGCGGCTCGCGGAGGCGAGAGAGGGAGGCGCCGATCAAAGCAATTACCGCGGCGGCAGCGACGACGACTACCACCTTGAGGATGGCGAGGCCGGCGATACAGGCAATCTGTCGCGTCTCGCAGCACTGATGGCGAAGTTGCAGGGGTTCACCCTGGACGACCTCGAAAACTCTAGCCTCATGCGCCGTCTCTTGGGGGAGAGCGAGGCGGAGGGGGCGGTGAACCGCAATCTCACACCACAGCAGGTGCAGGACATCTTGGCCGCTCTTACCAAGGGGAAAGGACCCGGCGGTGCACGCGCAGAGGCGGGTCGAGCGGAGCAGGAAAGCGCGCGAGAGCGCCGACTGCGTCTACTGCGCATGCTGGAAGAGAACAGGGCTCTCCAGCAGCAGCGTCGCGAAGACGCGGCGGCTGCCGGCCCCACGGAGAGCCTGCTCACCAAGGAAACTTTCGGTCTTACTGAGGTGCCGCCACCGCCTCCTCGTCCGCCATCCTCCAAGAGACCGCCGAAGTCTACTTCTTCCACAAACCATCTTAAGCCCATTGCCTTATCACAGCCGCCTAGCGCGCAGTCGCCACCGTCCTTTGCCCAGAGCAGCTCACACATCGGTTTCTCTTACGAGTCGCTGAACCTGCCCGAGCGCCGAAGGGTCCCCTCGAGAGAGTCCAGTGCAGCGAGTACCGCGCGGCTGGTCGTCAATCCCGTTGCGTGGAAGATTTCACCGACGACGCTGGCGGAGCGGAAAGAGTTGGAGCGACTCTTCAGAGAGCTAGAGGCATACTGGGCTGACCGTGCTTCGCAGGGAGGCCGCTTCCGTGTCGATATCATCGACTACACTCCTGAGCAGCTTGAGGAGTTCTTCACCCACCTGCACCTCGGGCCCCGGCAGCGCGCCTTGCTGCGAGGGCGAGCCCCGCTGGCAGCGGCGACATCGCTAGTGGGTGGAGCAATGCACCAGGACGGTTCATGCTCGGCATTCAAGCGCGACGTCGCGGCGGCGGCGCAACGGCAGCATAGCCATGCTGGTTGTGGTCAGCCAACCCACTCTCTGATTCCGTCGCCAACGCCCCTCGCACCAGCGCCGGTCAAGCTCTTCACACTCACCACAGAGGACTCCCTCGACGGGGCCTTGCGCCACAGCTATCAGAGCTACATGGAGGACAAGATTTTCTCCGAGGCTCTGCACGGAAATGTCAAGCTCGATACAGCGAGGTCCGCCCACGTATCGACGGCAGCGCAGTCTCTGCGACCACCGCCACTTCCTCGCCTGAAGCTGCGTGACTCACGATGGAAGGCATCGGGTGAGCGAGCAGGCGGCGTGTCGACTACCTCTGCAGCACCACGTCCACCGCCGAAGTTGTCGCCACCTTCCTCATCCTTGCCAAGGCTGTAGGGTACCGTCGTTACAAGGGCGCTGATGTGTACGAGTGCGTGCGCGTGCAGGGGGCCGGAACTCCCAGTGGCTGATTCTCTTGCGGTCGCTTTCTCTTCTCGTCTGTCTTGGCTCCTCTGCTTTTCGCTTTTCTTCTGCTGGTGACGCCTTCATTATTTTTTTTGTTTGGGTTATCCTCATGTAAACCATCACGTGCTACACAGGCTCTGCAGCCATTCTTCTCATCCTGTTTTGGACTGTTCTTCTCTGTCACTGCTTGGGCGGATGGAGGTGTGTGGAGCGGCAGAGAATGCGCATCCCCCTGCGTCGTGGTCGCACGCAGACACACACACACACGCAAACACGCACCCGAGTGTGTGCACTATGTATCATCACTACCTCTCTTGGCTGTGTTCTCAAATCACAATGACGGCGTCGGCAACTGCGCTCGCTGCACCTTTTTTTTTGTTTTCTTGTGTTATGCACGGGGGCACTGCTGGAACCCTTTCTCGTCCCTCTCGTGTGCTTCGTTTGGGACACCGACAACTTCATCTTACGCTTTCGAAACGGATGGGTTTGGAATGCGTTGGCTTCGTGCATGCGTGTGTGGGCGTGGAGCGGAGCGCTGACCACTGGGATCTCCACCGCTCCACCCCTTTACTGGTCTCGTGCACCAACACGCTGGCCCGTAGAACAAGCTGATCACCAACTCCTCACTCTTCGTGTAGTGCCTTCTCTCTTCCTTGTCTGCTCCCCCCCCACACACACACGCGAAGCACCAACACGCGCGGGTACATAACCGCGTTCTTTCTCGCTTGCTCATTTCTCACTCGCATATTCTGAATCCTGTCAGCTGCGAGGAGACAACAACTGCACCGTACTGACCGGGGCCACACAAGCACACACACGCATGCACGCAAAGGTGTAGGCCTGCATTAAAGAAAACATGAAGCTAGCTATGCACCGTGCACCGTGGCGGACGCCGCTGCTGGTAGTTGTCGTCCTCGCGGCAACTCTGTGCCTCTCGCACGCGTTGGCGGTGGAGGATGTGGGCGAGGATGTCTCAGAGGTGCTGGAGCTCATCTCTGAGGGCACCACAATCACGTACAAGCTACCTGACTCCATGATAGTGCTGAACAATGCAAACTTCGAGTCTTACCTCTTTCCCAGCAAGCGCGCAGCACCGCGTGCGTTCCTTGTGCTCTGTTACTCGCCGTGGTGTCCTCACTGCAAATCTCTCTTGCCACAGTTTCTGAATGCCAGTATGCAGTTGGACCTGATGAAGGTGCCGCACAGCACCTTCGCGGTGGTAGATGTGCAGAGGAACACGGCGGTCTCGGAGTACTTCGGCGTGGAGCGCTTCCCCACCCTTTTGTACACCACCGACAAGGGGAGGCAGTGGCACCTGTACGAAGGCAGCAACACCCAGCAGGGTTTCATGCAGTTCTCGGCGTACCTCCAGAAAGCCGTGAGCACCGGGAGCTTCTCGGAGGATGTCACGGATGTGTCATACTTCAATGAGGTCGAGGAGAAGGCCGGCACAACGCGTGTGCCGTGCTATGTCTACGTGCCAGCCACATCCCCCAGCACTCCTGAAAACCAGCGCGCAGCCCACTGGAGCCACGCCATCGATGGGGCCGCGTCCGTTAGTAACATCCGCTTTGCCGTCATCTACGAGAAGTCGCAGGCGGAGGGCTGGGCGGAGCACGCCAGTGACAAGTATAAAAAAGTGGTGGAGAGGGTGAAGGCGTGCGTGGCGGCCGGGAAGGCCAGCGGCCCAGACGGTGAGGCTCTGGTTGTCTTCTCCGATCGCTACCGCGAGCCTCACTGCTACTCGGGACCGTGGGTGGAGGAGCGCAGTGTCGCGAGGTCGTCCAAGCAAAGGTCCCGCCAGGTCGCTGCCGACACGCTGACAATGAGCACGTCACTCGAGAACTTTCTGGCCCTGCACGGGTTCCACGCCGTCGAGGACGCGTCGTCGGGCATGCTCGCCACCCTCGCGTACTATCCCAAGAACTACTTGGGTGTGGTTATGACGAATCGCCCAATCGACGACAAGGACATGGACTTTGTGCCGGTGCTGCGCGAGATCGCACAGGCCGAAAACGCCGCTCTGGAGGCAAAGCACGGAGGCGACTTGTCCATCGAGGAGGAGATTCGCACCCCTCGCGTTTCATGGTCGTACATCGACGTGGTTGAGTATGAGGTGTGGCGCTCGCGCTACGACATCGAGCTGGATCAGCTGCCGGCGGTCATGATCATCGACACGAAGCGCGACCGCTTCTTCAAGATGCGCACTCATGTGCCGCGCTTTGAGGCAATCAAGATGGACACCCCATGGAAGGTGGGCGGAGAGCAGCACCAGCTCATCGCGCAATTCTCTCAGGATGTACTGGCGGATGTGTACAAGGCGCAGAAGCTGTCTGTCGCTGGCGCCGTCGCTGAGTACCTCTCTCACTACCCCGGCTTCGCTTTAATCTACGAAGCGCTCAACTACGAGGACTTCGTGTTCGACGTCGTGGTAATGGCCCTTGGTTTCTTCAGTTTCTTACTCTTCCTGGGGATTGTGATGGAGCCGCTCATGGAATGGTACGACGCACGCTCGAAAAAGAAGGCAGATAAGGTCAAGAGGGACTAGGGCTGTCTTGAAGGCACCAGCGTCGGTGAGTCTGCGAGATGGCTTTGACGTCCAAGTAGAGGCGCTCCCTGTACCTGTGTTTTCGGCTCTCGGATGCCGAACACCGTCGATGTCCTGCGTGCCCGTGGCGTCCACAACCGTATGCTCTTTTCTTCTGTTGTTCAAGAGTATTTCTTCTCGTTATGTTGTCTATCACGGGGCTGGGTTATACAGCGCATGTCCAGCGGACTCACTATCTCACGGCCCTTAGGATGATCCTTTTTCTTTTTTCTCTCCCTGTCCTTCCATTAGTGATTGTGGTAGTAGTACCTCCTTTTCCGTCTGCGTGGAACTCTCAGCGAGGCAACAGGAGCGTCGTGAGGCGAAGGGGACAACCGTGGGTTTTAGTGGCCTGGCGGCGTGCGGCCAGTTCTTCATGAGCAGCAGGCGTGATGGGGCGGCGATGATGTAGGGAGGAGGTGGGGGCGGGGCGGAGAACGGACTTCCGCCTGCGACTCATGTAATGCGTTTGCCCGTTTGTAACCCTCCCTCTTTTTCGTGTTTTCTTTTTCCTTGCTCGTTCGCCTTACTCAATCCCGGTGAGGTCATTGACGTCACCGGGGACGAGCTTCACACACCGCTGTGCCCGGTTTCTATTTCGTGTTTCTCTCCTTCGTTCCAGTGCGTGGGTGCATTTATGTCTCTCTCTGTGTGTGCGCGCGTGTGCGTACGCTCTGGCGTCTTTGAGTCGCCGCTCTCATGCTCCTCTGCTGTCCGCCGTCTCCTCTTCTTCCTGCCGCCGTTCTTGACGACCTCCACACCCCCTTGACCTGCCATGCCCACGCACACATGCACGAGCAGAAGTCACAACAGGAATGCCTCTTGATCCACGCCTTTATTGATCTCTCAAGCGACCACCTGCTCGCCGCCTCTTTATTGTCCTCCCTTTGCCGAGCTCTCCTGTCGGGTGGAGATGCTTCGCCTCTCTCTTTGTCGCTGGTGCACCGCCGTGGCCAGTGGCTCGTCGACTTCAACGGCTCATGGATCGCCGCCAGCGACCACGTTGCCTGACTTCTATGGCAAGAGCTTCTCCGTCTCACCGCGAGCATGGGCCCAGATTACGCGGAAAAACTCAGAGGAAGGGTTTACAAACGATGCGCGCTACCTTCGCCTCGCCATCGACTCGGGCGGCTGCCACGGTTACGTCTACAAGTTCTCCTTTGAAAAGAACGAAGAGTTCGATCGCGAGGGGGATGTGGCTATTGCAGAGGTGAATGCGGTATCGCCCAGCGACGAAGCGTTCACTGGTGCGCAGCCGTCGCCGCGCGTGGTTGTGGACACTCTCAGCGCGTCGAAACTCGAGAACGCAACGCTGGACTATCACAGCGAGCTGAAGGGATCCGCATTTGTGGTGGTGGGCAATGAGTTAGTCGACGAGTCCTGCGCCTGCGCCATGTCCTTCTCTATTAGAAAAAGGACGCGTCCGTCGGCGTCGTCGTCATCAAGCTCGCAAGGAGCGTATTCTGAAGATGGCGGTCGTCGCGGAGGGAGCGGCGCCGCTGCTCTGCCGGGAGGTAGCTCTTTGGCGACGAATGCGCGTCCGATTCCCCGCCGTTCTCCAACGCGCGCTACTTCATGAAAACGATTTATCAACTGACGCGTACCTCGAACGTGTGTGGCTGTGTGTCACCTGCGGAGTTTGCGCATCACTCTCTCGGGCGTCGGCCCCCTTCCCCTTCCCCCCCCTCCCCACACACAGCGCTGTAGGGAGGCTTCAGGGACATCCTTATATGACTTATCTCCGAAACGAAAACACGCACACATAAACACACACATACACACGAGTTTTGCGTATCGGGGGCATTCGTACACAGTGCTGAGTTACGGGAAACGACGCCGCTCGCACCTCTCGGTGCGTTATTCCTTCGTTTCCTGTTCTTTATTCACATGATTACGCACACACACGCACACACACGCAAGCAGACTCGAAGTTTTGCTCACGTAAGCCCCTGCCGTATCTTGTGCCCCCCATAAGAATGGGGACTTTCTGCCATCCCCGTTGGCGCACAGGCACCTCTCTTGTAGCACTTCAATACTCGAACAACCCTTCGCCCTCCTCTTCTCTTCTTGGCTACTTCGCGCCCCCGCTCTCCCCCAACCCACCCCCTTCAATTCGCTCTCCATTTTGGTCTCTTGCGAAAGACAGAAGGTGAGGAAGAGGGGTGTTCGTCGTGCCTCTCCGTCCTCTCTCCTCTCTAGACGCAAAGAAGCACGTGCGGGACCCACTGCACTAAGGCGGAGTTTACAGTCTCTCCACTGGACAAAGTGCACGCCTTTCTCCCCCTTTTTCCCTTCCATAGAGCGTACACATTCATCTACTCATACCCACACCCACCCACCCACCCACCCACACACACACCCGCAGACGCACACGTCACGCTGTCATGGCGGACAGCCACTTCACCTTTGCTGCACCGGGAGTGTCGTCGCCTTGCAGCGTGTATCGGCTGAAGCACAACCCGTCATGGACAAAGTTTGGCATGCATCCAGGAATGCTAACGGGCATCAATGCTCGGCCAAGTCGACCGACATTGCGCTGCGCATCGTCACGTGGTTCTTCCGCGGCGAACTCCGCAAATACATCTTTTCTATCTACTGCACCGGCACGACAGCCTGCGTCAGGTAGCAGCTTGGCTGCAGTTGGAGCCCAAGCAGCTTTGCGACACGAACATAAACAAGCGCATGCAGCTTTGCGGCCAATGAACCTGCGGGGACCTGACTTCAATGCTAGTAGTACTCGCGGCGCTTCTCAATCATTGATTTCCGACAGCGCATTTTTGACTCCGCGTACCCGTGGCGGCAGTGACGTAAAGGCATGGGCTCCAGAAAGCGCTTCACTGGGTCAGGCAGCAGCAACGCGTGGAGAATCACCTACAGTGTCGACACCGGTGCCGACAACATTTAAGGACAAGGGCGGCTCTTGCGATCACGGCAGCGAGGCGCCTCGCACTCCGAACGACCCACGTAGCTCTGACTTTACAGATTCGTCATGCAGAGCGGAGACGGCTCGAGATCCTTCGCTTCAGCCCTCAGTCCTGTCTCTGCGGGCAGCCTCGTCGTCTCGCGCGAAAGACTCACATCTCATGGGCTCTGCAGCCCTTGTTGAGGTAGCTGGTCCGCTGGACGCCTTGTACGTTCCACTACGTCGACCTGCCCCGCGAGGCTGTGTGGCGACGCGCCAGCATTTTTGGATTTTTGAACGTACGCATTGCAAGGAAGTGCCTGGGAGGTCAGCGACGGAGGCTAGAGCAGCTACCGGTGCTCATAGGGAGGCACACATCGGTCACCGCGGCGTTGTCGGTGGTTTGCCTGAGACAGACACCTACAGGACTACCAACAGTGCCTATGGCCGTGGGTGCTGAGGCAAGCAGTAGAAGGCGCGTTCGTACACATTCACGCAGCTGACTGACGCCTTCCTCTCTCATGCTCTCTTACCTAGTCTGAGCAGACCACGTTCGTTTCGGTGCCCGCGGTACCTCATAGACACACATACACATATATACACGTTCATACACACGTACTCCGCCAGGAGGACTTGTTCTCTTGTCACATGCAGTATTCAATGGGCATGAGACGCACTTGCGCGGATCGAAATAAACAACGAAAAAGTGCCAAATCAATCAGAGTCGGGCGTCGCAACGCTGCTAGCGCGGGAAACACACGCACGCGCACTCACCACGCTGGGCACCTCGATGGCGGTGCTCAGTTCTCTCATCTTTTACAGCGTTCCCCGCGAGAGGCAGTGCAGGTTGGGTCTCTCTCAGTTACCTGATGAAGCGCTGCCACCCTTTCACACCCCCTCTATCTGCAGTGATGCGCCGCGTCGTGGAGGATGCATCTTGCCTGTACCATTCCCTCAATTTTCACTGCCCACCGTTGCGTTTCGCTTCCTTTGTGTTGCACCATCTTTGACCTTACGTGGATACGTAGATGTCGATGGTCATACCCACGCCCACACCACCATTTCCGAAAACTCCCATCACTGTATTATCATCGACACGGAAACGTGCTTCGTTCTCTGTTTGTTGGTTTCGCTGTACTGTTCTATCTGCTTGACCCTTCACAGCGCTCACATCCGACTCTCGCTCTTTCACGCTGTATGCCTGTGGCTCGTCCATCTTAGCTTCCCTTTCCTTTTCTTTGTTTGTTTTGTTGTTTCTTGCGCCGCCTTCTCCTGCTTTCCTTTCCCACGCTGGCAGGTGTTTCATACCGCTCAAGTTGTTTTCGAACTGCTGAAGCAGTCAAAGAACAGATCAACCAGAGAGACAGACCATTTTTTTTTCGGTGTTTCAGTTGTGTGGAAGTCCAAGGTGCTTCCCAGACGAATCTGACGTTTTTTTTTCTGTCGTCATTTTGTTGTTGTGAACAGCGCCGTCTCTCTCTCTCTCCTCTCTACGTCTTCGCATCTGTCTCACCCGCGCTTGTGGGGGTACGCACGTGCAGACACACACACACGCACACATACGCGTATACCTGCAGGTCTGGAGAGATTCACTTATACACTTCACCCGTTTACCATCTCGATACACACACACACGCACAGGGCACTCGCACAGAAAGCCTAGGCACAGCGTGAGGGGGACGCAACTTCTTTATAATAGGCCGTGAAGTTTCCTTCAACGTGCAGCACATATACACGTGCCTATACAAGCACTGTTATACACATACTAGCGCCTGGGCAGAACACTGGCAGAAGATAATAATTCAAATAATAGAGAACAGGAAGTGCTCGTCAGCATCTTTTTTTGTTTACTCTTAGGCCACCTCCCTTTTTTTCACTTTTCGTCGGACTTCTGTCATTTTCTCGCTCTCTCGGTTTGTCTGCCTGCCCTTATCTTGTCCACCTTTCGCCTCACCTTTTTTTTGTGCCATTGGCGCTCCCCCCTTGCTACCCTCAGTCGAAGGCCAGGCGTGGCGTGGGCACGGCTCCTTTGTTGTTAGACTGCTCTCTCGTATTGTTCGGGGGCTTTCCATCTCTTGTCCTGTCTTTTCTTCGTCGGGCTCCTCCTTTCGCTTTTATTGACTTTTTACGCCCCCCCTCCCCCGCGCCGCCGCCGCTGTTTCACCCGTTCTGCTCTCCATGCAGCGGGCGTGGGTTCCCTTTTTTAAACATCTGTGTGTGTCCTCCCCTTTTTTCTCTCAGCACGTCTCTCTTTGCTGTCTCTGCCCCCGTCTTCAGCTTTTTCCCTCCATAGCTCCGTGACCGACGCGTCGCTTCACAGCGCGGACTCCCTCCACATCGCCCTTGCGAGACCGATGGAGAGCGGACATGCTGACGCGGGCGCGTCAGGCCATCGCCACCACAGGTTAGGTGGGCTTCGAAAGTTGTTCCGCAAGAGTTCGTCCAGTCGCAGCACGACGTCGCAAAGCGATGGGACTTCTCCACTTTCGGAAGGTGGTAGGGGCAGCAGCCTCGGCACCGCACGGGATCCGGAGGGGTTGGAGGACCACATGCAGAACAGCATCTACAACGGGACAGACACCTGCATGGACTGCGGGTTCACCCGCGGCAGCAGCGTGTACTGCCCAAGCACCCATCGCCACCACGGCACCGATGAATTTATCATGTCTGGCAGACAGCGCACTAGCCACAGTCGCTCCTCCTCCGCCTCCAAGGGGATCTTTACAAAGGTGTGGGGGAAGCACACCATGCCGCATGCTTGGCAACCTGCCCATTTCACACGAGTGAAGGATAGGGGTATTACGGCAACCGCCGAAGCGCTGCATCCCTTGGCCCCGGGTGCCGAAGATGCTACCGCCGAGGGCGCAAATGGGGATTCACGTGAGGCGGACACGTCACGCATCGGCGGTGGGGGTGACGTTGTGAGCTCAGAGAGCGGCATTGAGGACCGTGAAAGCGGGGATTCTGCGCATCAGCACAACGGAATCGACGGGCGCGAGGACAGCGCCGGAGTAGATGAGGCTGTCGGCCAGGGGGGCGGCGAGGTGCAGTACTACTGCTATACGGACGAGAAAGGTGACACGTACTGGTACGTGCAGGAGCTGCAGGACTCGATGCAACAGGACCAACCCGCCGCCGATGCAGAGGCGGCGCACACGAGTTCACAGGCGGCCGCGTACTACTCCGAGTCTCAGACAGGGCAGTATTGGATAGACGGCTCAGTGCCAGAGGGATCTTACGTGTGCGAGTACGTGGACAAGAACGGTCAGACGATGTACTACCTCTACACGCCAGAGGTGGATGGCTCCCAAGACAACACCGCAGCCACACCTCAGGAGACGCAGGACACCAACACTAGCGACACGACCTCTACGTCAGCCATCGCGGGTACGAGGTCGCACGCCGCCTCTGAGAAAGCGGGCAACGCCGCTGCCCCGTCTAAGCGCAAGACTCCAGGGAGGTTCTTTGCGGCCATCAAGGGAGTTTTCAAGCCCCACCGCAGCCGCCACACCCGCTACATAAATGACGATCTCGTTGCCCATGATGGTGAAGACCCAAGTCCCTCCTTTTTCGTGACAGACTCCGATGTAGAGCCGCTGGCCCCGCTGGGGACGGTGATGAGTGAGACCCTCACGACTCCCCGCAATAGTGATCTGAGCCTTTCTGACAATGACGGGGAGGAGTTCCTGGATATCCTCGACGCGTCAGAGAGAAAACGGTTTATGAATGAGCGCAAGCGCCTTATTAAGGAGCTCGCCGCGAGGGAGAAGAAGGAACGGGCGATTATCATGAAGGAGCGACGCGATGACATGGCAATGCTTGGACGGGAAAAGCGTTCGGATGCCTTTGTGCTCCGCAATTTCGAGAGAGTCATCGCAAAAGGGCCGCAGGGCGTGTAGCCTTTTTAGGGAATATTTTCTTGTCAACGTGTTCATGCCACCACGAGCACGTCCACAAACGTATACACGCATACACAACCACCGCTCACATGCCTCTGCTGTGCCACGGCTACGCTCTGGTCCTCTCGGACGAAACCATCTGCCGCTGAATCGGCCCACGTACCCAGCGGCCTCTTCATGACCTTCATCGCTCTTTCCTCGGCTACGTGCTGTGTGATGGGCGTGAGATGGACCTGGTTGCGTTGCACGCTCTGATTCAGGCGGGACGCGCTCAGGGTCCTGCTCGAGGCCAGAAAGCGGTGGGGTGGGGCGTGCATGTAACAGGGTGTTGTCCAGGCGCATGCCGGATGAGCTCAAGGAGACAGTTGGCCAGCCGCAGCATTCCATAGTCTGCTCCGGAGACCCGCCACATTTGGGTCTGGAGGACTCGATGGTGCAACTCGGGGTGCTGTCGTCACGCCTCCGGGATCGACGCCGCATCAGCCCACCCGGTCGGACGTACGGAGATGCCGCATGTTTTGCACACAGGCGCTGTGCGGCTGATTTACACGGATCTCTTCGCGCCGTTTCCGTGCATCGCTCGTGCTCCGCTGACCTCTGCATGCTTTGCTTGGATGCGGATCACCATGCTGGCTGTGCTTGGCCGCGCGTGCGCCCAGCGATCGCACGAGTGGACCTTGGGGCCTGTTTCGGGGGCCGCGTGGCTGGACGGCCTGTGCGCATGTGCCGCGACAGGTGGGACGCGCCGCCGTCGGTCTGTGGCAGCAGGGGGAGGGGGGCATTCCGCCCTCACCGGAAGCCGCGCGCCTTTGGCGGGAGCGGGTGTTTCAATATTTGTTGAATCGTCAAAACGATGCGCAGTGAGCGGGCACAGACGTGATCATGGTCGCGTGTCTCTTCAGCACAGTGCCGGCCCAGACCTGTGCGCCAACACCAAGAGTCCGTCGGCCGCGCCGTGGGCCGGGCTGCAGGCTCCCGACTTCCCCAGAAAGCGGGGGTGCTGGACCCTGAGAGACCACGCACTGAAGTTGCCGGCATCATGAGGACTATTTAGAGATCGAGGACAGGAAAGAAAAGCGTGCACGCATTTCTCTGCGCAAGCATCGTCGGCGAAGCGTGTGATAATGGTACATTGGGTACTGTGACGGAGGGAGGTATTCTTGTCTGTGTGCGCCAGATTTGAACATGAGGCTGGGGGTGGGGAGGGGGGAGAGGGGAGTATGAGGATGCGCGTGAGTGTAACACGTGTGCACCCCTCGCACTCCTCTCCTGCGCGGCTCTGCGTGGGGTGTCCGCGCTGTCGTTGCGTCGCTCTTTTTTTTTTGTTTGGTGGCGAAGAGAAGAAACGCAGAACAACTTGCAAACACATGTGCGAGTGTAGCTCGATATACCAACGCTGTGCAGCTGGTCTTAGTTTGTCCCCCAACACCCCTGATAATGAGACGCAAGCCCTAGTTCTTGTCCACTGCCCCCTCTCCCCCTCTCCCCCCCCGTGAAAGGTGCATGTGCATGTGCATGTGTGTGTGTGTGTGTGTCTGCTTTTTTTTCCTACTGTGTGGCGTTTCACTTTTCCCCTCTTCTTGCGCCAACCTTCTTTTGGACCCCTCACTGTCTCTCCTCCTTCCTCCCCCTTTCCCTGCTTGCCTGTCTCCCCGAACCCCCCCCCCCGCTCGCCAATGCTGTGCCCTTTTTTTTCGTTGCTGCCAAGGCGCTTTTCCCCTCTTCCCTCCGTGATTCGTTGATGTCCTCGCGCGTCTCGGATGTTGAATAGACGAAGGGGGTACACGACAGACTTCATGTCACTTTATCGATTTCCTTTTCGTTAAAGTGACGTGCATGTTGCCCCTTCTTCTGCCTTCATGCGTGCCTTGTATTTTCCACGGTGTCCTTCCGCATCTATCACCTTTCTCACCTCCGTTGTACTCTACGTTCATCGCTGTCGTTGGCGCGTGTGCTATCTTCGTCTGCTAATCACTCTCTTCTGTGCGTGTGTGGGGGTGGTTCTCTCTCCTTCTTTTGGCTTTGAGTTGCTCAGTGTTGCTCTCGTTGCTTGACCTAGCTTTCTCACAGCCGTTCTCTTGTTGGCTCGGCCCAACATGGTGACACATGGTATCTTTGTTCAAGCATGCAAAGTATAGTCAGCGTCAAGGTAAAGCGGTGGTGTGGTTATTGTCTGGCTAGCCGGATGGCCGACAGGACTTTCGTGCGAGCCATTCGGGGAGCAACACTACACAACTCCTGCGTATGTGTGTCTCCTCCCCCTTCTGTGCACCCCCTCGAACTCACGCTCTTCGGCTTCACCTGGAACGCCATTCGCCGCCGCTTCCTCAGGTGTGATTGTCCCTGTGCACTGCTCACATCATACCCTCCTCTTCTCCGCCTCCTTTTTCTTACGTGTGTCCCCCCTCCCCCTTCTCCTCCATCATAATACACACTTGCTTGTGCACACACGCACACGCTCACGCACACGCACAAAACATTGCAGAGACCAGTATTGCTTTTCTGGCTGTATCGCATCTCTACTCCCTCTCTCCTCCCGCTGCAGTGCGTCCTTTTCTTGTGCGGAGGGCACATTGATTTACAGACACGCCCACACTTCGGCTCATACACGAGGCCATCCTCGCTTCCCCTAGAATGCAGCGCTGCCGTCTCTTAGCCGCCTCGTGGAAGACGAAGGTGGACCCAAAGAACCCTCAGCGCATCGTACACCTGCCGAACCGGACCCCCTGCATGGTGACGCTGGAGGCTGGCACGAAGTACTACTGGTGCTCGTGTGGCCTGAGCAAGACGCAGCCCTTCTGCGACGGCGCCCACCGTGCGTACAATGAGGAGCACAAGACAGACCTGAAGCCGAAGGAGTTTACGGTGGACACCTCCAAGAAGTACTTGCTGTGCCGCTGCAAGCACACGGACAACAGTCCGTTCTGCGACTTATCGCATGTCGGCGTGCTCTTCCGGACGATGGTTGGTATCGAGAAGATTCCGGGTGGCAAGTAGGGCAAAAGTGGGATCCACATGACAACAGTGGAGGGCGGAGGCGCGCACCAAAGAGGCAGCAGCACAGCAATGCGGAGCGAAGCACCGTTTCGTCTCTGCTCATTTTCTCCTCTGCACAGCCTCGGCGCCGGCTGTGACTCGTCGCATGCCGGATCGATTCCTCCACGAACGGGAAAGAGTGGAAGGGACAAGAAGAAAAAAACGCTGTACGCTCTTGTAGAAGAGAGGTGCGCCGTTGCATAGACATGTGCGTGAGCGCGAC